>NC_056538.1:23222500-23442500 GCF_910596095.1 Thunnus maccoyii
CTACACTAATGGCTTGGCTCCAAGGATAGCAATGTCAGTCTGTTGGTCAGTTGGTAAATCCATCACCTTGGTTCTGACTGATATATCTCAATACAATTTTGAACATTCATGACACATAGATAATGTATCCACATTTGGTGATCCCCAGGCTTTTCCTAAAGCTCCACGATGAGGTTCACATTTGTGGCTTAGAGTGAGATGTTTACTGGATAGACTGCTATGAACTTTGGTAGACACATTCATTACCCCCTCTCAGGATGATTTATAACAACTTTGGTGCTCGCTTAGCTTTTAATAGTGCTATCATCAGGTCAAAAATTTAACTTGTCCACCCATGTTTAGTAAACTAAAACAGCTGGGTACTGTAGTTTTTAGTAAATATTTTTCTCACACAGAAGTAAATGATGCATTTGTTAGGGACTACTTTATGCAGCAGATTCATACACAGTTGGTTAATATTTACAGAAGCAAGACAGTGTATGTGAGATTGACTCAAAATAAACACTGTTCATATTCATTGTATTGAAGAAATGTGTTGCCCAATGGCTACACAGATAATACTTGTTTGTAGAATTATTGTTGGTCTTTTCATGACAATGTTGACAATGTTGTTGTTGGTGACAATGAGAAAAATATAGAATATCGTCTACTTCCTTTAAGTGCTGCCCTCGGAAGCATTTGATGCAGACAGACAGACATCTTATCAGGACCTTCCACTGACAATATTCAGCCTAAACCTTTAATTTCTAACAATGACCTCAACTATCACTGCCACAGGCCTAACCTTAACACCTTCATTCTTACCTCAGCCTAATGTTGTGTAATTGTGCACCTCATTTCGCAATTATCTCCTCATTTCAAAGGCATATAACTCAGAAGAATATAAGAAGTACAAACACAAAATTATGTGCAATACAGGCAATGACACAGCACAACAACAGTACATTAACAGTATTTCAAGGGTTCTCCAGTGTTCAACCTGTACATTTTAAGAAGTGTACTGGCCTTGCCTTTGTAAGTGCACTGCTTCTGTGTGCGTTTGCCAGTGCTGACAAGAGGCGGTAACCGTAGCAACAGCTGCCGAGGTGCTGCTATCTCTTCTCCCTGCCCACTGATACCCATCGCTCGCTCTTGCTCTCTCTACCATTCTCTCTCTCGCCTGTAGTGAGTCATGATGGTGTTTATCAACTTCCTGTGAAAGAACTCACACTGATCACCCATAGTGCGCCAAGGATGTGTTTTGTGTCGGGAACGTTTGTAAACATGTGCTTGTGCCACAGGTTTAAAACTTTGTTTTAGATGAGTTGATATTGTTGTTGTTTTATTTGGGGTTTTTTTTTTTAAAGCAAAAGAACAGTTTGTTTACTTAAACTGGCTCGAACAAGCTTTTTTAAGCTGGAAAAAACACCTTCTTGGTGAATAAAGTCAACCTCAGACGTTGTATGCAACATCACTTTTACTTCTAATGTGGTTTTCATTGTCTGTGACATTTCCTACTAGATGACAAGTGTTACGTGTCTAGAGGTGTGCGTCTTATATGTTTCCGCTCCCACGCAGGCCAACATATGGTCATAACTGTGATTAAAATAGACCACGTCAAAGCTTGATTTTTTTTTATCACAGAAGATGTTGTGATAACAATGGAAAAACGTACTTGTTTGAACATCACAGCTAAACTTAACACTCACCTACACAGCTAATTCCCATGTATGAGTTTTAACACATAAAATATACAAACATGTGTGAACACATATTCTCAGACTCTTAAAGAATACCTGCACGGCTTTAATCGTTTTTTCTGCTTACCTTTCCAGGACTTTTCCCTGTTGAGTCCAGCTGTCTGTGTGTGTGTGTGTGATACATGTGTACAGGTGGAAGATTGTTAAATTGTTATGAGCCAATGCTGTGATCCATGGGCTTCCAGCATCCGATATGCAGAGAAGATAAGGTCTGTTTAAAAGGCTAGCCACTATGGTGAGCCAAGACCCATTCATGGCCAACAACAGCTGGCTTGGCATACACACACCTTCATCTGTCTGATCTGGCCCCAGACTCTGACAGCAGATAATAATCACATCCATTCAAGATTCAATCACTGTTTCTGGAACAGTGAGAAGAAGAGTGAATGAATGGGAAGTATGCATCTTGGCTGAAGCATATGTGTTTCATTGACGTTGAATGACTTCTTTGAGCAAAGTGTACTTTTTATTGGATGGATACACGGATACAAATGCAATGAAAGTCATGATCATTGGTGTAAGTATGTGTGTGTGCACGTGTGTGTGAGAGAGAAGCCTACTACCGCGAAGTGTGAGCACAGTTCAGAATAAAAGCAAACCACAGTAAGGCAAAAACAGGTCACCAAATGCAACCAAAGATAAGCGCAACACACAAAACCAGATAGAGATGCCAAATAGCAGAACTGCTTCTCTTTGCTCTAAGACGCCAAGAGATAACAAAGCGCTTGCTGTAAGAATCTAAATCCACACCATGTTCCTGTCAATACTATTTATACGTGAAGAAGTTAGAATTTTTTGTTGTTGTTGTTGTAGTTTTAATGGCTTTTATAATGTAATGTTTTGCAAAGTATCAGTCTTGGTATGATTTGCTTTGATTTACCCCTGTTGATTTTCAGTGGTTAAAAAAAAGCAATGTCTGAATCATGAAAATACATAGAAGGGTTGTTATTATTATTTTTGAGCTTTATCCACAGAAAGGAAAAACTTGTCCAGACTTAATTTTCAGAACAAGTTGCTTTTGAAAAATCAACAATAGTTGATGGATGTTGACTGATGTTAGTATTGACAAGTAGGACAAACTTTTCCTATTCACCTAACAAGAGATGGACATTTGATCTTAAATGAGGTAAAAATTACAAAGCTCCATTAGCTCATTCATTAAGTAAAACCATTGTTTATCTTTGCAGAATCAATGCACTCCAACATGATATAAAAAGTTAATAGACCGACTTTCATGTGGACTCAGGCATGAGCGTGTTGCACTTGGAGTGGGAGAAAAGAGGAGGCCTTGCTGTAGGTGGAGTGTAATTTATATTTTGGTCCATGGATGATGTGTTCAACAACTACCTAATACAAACATTAACATTAATTCATCATATCAAACTATTGCAGTGTCAGCATCATGATTGTCTGATACAGAACATAATCTCCATCTTTTCACAGATATAGAGAACTGAGAAAATGCACATGATACGTTCCTACTTGGACGCAGATTTAGGTATGGATGTTTGTGTGGTAGCCCAATGGGAGGGTTACTTTAACCTTAGGACTGCAGAATTATCATATAGGCCTAGCCTAATTCTTATAATATTGATTTAATAGAACTGCTATTAGGTTAAAATAATAATTCTTATTTTTCAAAACACACTGCAGTTTTGACAGTATTAACATTACCTTGAATTATGTAACTGTAGCAGCTGAGTGCAGTGCGGTCAGTGCAGGTTCATTTCCTCAATCACATTACCTGCTCCACTCACAGGTTACACCAAACACCTATAGTAAAAACTATATCTGTAGTCATGTCTCAACTAAAATATTTTGTCACAGAGGTGGCTTGGTCCGCAGCATAAAACGCTACTGAAAGATCATGGAAATATTATAGGAATATCATAGGAATACCACAGGCAGCAGTGTGTCTCTATGATCATTTGACATTACATCTAATTTCAGGCGTTAGGTGTTGTTGCTCATTTGTGATTGTTGCTCAGACATGCTATTTAATTAAACAACTTTATTAGTGTTGGTGAAAATTCCTCCCCAAAGCAAATTAAGACATCTGGTCCTTTTTAAAGAAGAACCAAAGTGTCAGTAACAGTTGAGCTTAGTTAATAAGAATGTTCTGTAATCAAGCCAAACATTAATCTTTGCAATTAGGTGGAGACATATTTATTATTTAATTCCATCTCTTCCCTTTTCCATGAGTGGATCAGGGGCAGAGTTATTATTGTATACGTGTCATTAAGACATGGATATTATTTATCAGCTAAATTAGCCACAACTTGTCCAGCTGATCTGTTTGTGACTGTCAGGCATAATTCCTTTATGAAAATCCTGTCAGCAGCAGCCTGAGCAGCACACAGACAGATGAGCTCTGATGTCATAGTGAAAGATCTAGCCATAAGTTCAGGAGTTGAATGAAAAATGATACAAATAGAAGTTTTTGAGATGATTTAAAGAAAGGTTTGAGCATCACCGTGGCTCTGTCATGAAATTTTGAGTTGTGTCGCCCAAATCCACAAACTGAAAGACTGACAGAAACTCAGGTGAGGTTTGAAAACCTTCCAGCAGCGAGTTATAGAACAGCACATTATCTACAGGTTTCTATACATTTATTGTGACAGTCTATGATATGTATTTTTAAATATTAATTTTGGTCTCAGATTTATAGTTAAGTGGTGTATCAATAAAATAAAATTTAAAAATCAGAGAAAAAAAAAACATGATACATGAAGTCCAGTTTCAGGGAAGTAAGGAAATGCATATTCAGTAAAGTAAACATTTTGCAGAGTCAGGCTTTTTATTAGTGCATATGTGTGCATATGTGTGCATATGTGTGCATATGTGTGCGCACACGTGCCTATGAAAGAGAAAAGAGTGATAGAGAGCAAGTACATGTACAAAATTATTTTGGCTGTCCAACAAAAAATGTCCCTACCAAAGTTAAAACCAAACCTACACTCTTGCATTCCTACCAAACAATACTTGACAAAACTTCAACACAACCTTTTCCACATGACGTGTCAATCTTGCATCTTAAAAAGTTAATAAATATGTATATTTTCTGAAATATAAATATAAAACTGTAATGAACACAAAGTTTACTGTCAATGCGGCATTATTTGCTATTCATTAGAGCTCCCTGATGATCCTCATGTACAAAATGAATAGGCAAACACATAGAAAGAGGCATAATTCACACAATTTCAAACAGATTCCATCTTAAATATATATGGTCCTGACTACATCCTGTGGAGAAAAAAAAAACATATCACAGAGAGAAAGAAGGTGCAAGAAGATGCTGCTGCTGATTTTAGGTTATCTCATTTGGCTCTTGACTGCAGGTTCATTTATCTTGTGAAAGAGGTCTGTGACATTTACGGCAGGAAGAAGGCCTTCCAAGGGTTTGAGGGCATGGCAGAAGCACAGAGAAGGAGACTGCAACTGAGGCCAGGACAACGCTGGAGTTGACTGGGTTTGGGACCTCTGGGGATTGGTGAAGCCCTGTGGAGCCAGTGGTGGCTTAGGTTTCTGCCCTAACACATTCACAAACACTACACAGACATACACACAGACACAGACACACACACACACACACACACACACACACACACACACACACACACACACACACACACACATGTAGACGTGCAAACAACCTTACCACGTGGTGTCATTGTTGTACTTGCACATGAGTGAATAACACACATAGACAGAAAGAGACACACATATTAAATTTAAACGCACACATGCACACACACACACACACACACACACACACACACACACACACACACACACACACACACACACACACACACACACACACACACAGACAGAGCTCATGTCAATATGTCTAACTGTGAATATATGGATGGGTACAGTCAGGTCTCGATTTAGCTTCTTCACTTCATAGAAAATGAGACCTGTCAGCGATGAGTTACACTTGTGGTGCAGTGTTCCATGGACTGTAATGATGCATAAAACATCCAACAACCACTGATTTACTTTTGCTTTTAATTATTGCTTGGCCCATACAGCATTTGCGTGTGTTTATGTGTGTGTGTGAAAGTGTGGGAGCGAGACCCACAGAGTGCACTGACAGGGCAAAGGTACTTCCACCCTCACTTGTGCAGCGCAACATAACAGCAAACCACAAAGTCACTTCTGCTACTTCTACTGGAACAAAAGGTCAAAAATGATCCTTAACTTACTTTCAGTCAAGTCCAGTTCCCTTTTACTACAGCTCTTGTATATTGGATGTATAATTTCCCTTTTATGAGAGGTTTTATTTATAAATTTGTTACTTGCAGATTCTTTGTGATGATTTTAGAAGGATGTAGCATACATGCTCACAAAAACTGCGACAAAGCGAAGCAGCAAGTCCAGCAAAAAACATGACTTTATACACTAGAATTATGCACCCCATTACACTGTTTAAATTATTAACTTCATTATATTTGTTTTCAAGTTTAGCATTAATATTTTAATCCAATTGGGTTGTAATTTATTAAAATTTTACCATGTTTTCCCTATACATATTTCCATTGTATGCTTTCATTTCCTACACATTCATTAACAACCTTGATATTGGTGCAACAAGGTCACAGAAACTTTTAAATTTTAGATCCAGTGACATGAGCAAAGATTTCTCTCATAATAATTCCTGTCTTGGTAAAGCAGGTGAAGTGAAACTGGGTGCAGAGACAGAACACCACAGTCGCCAAAAGCTAAAGGTCCTGACCTCAGGTCAG
The DNA here is from genome assembly GCF_910596095.1 of Thunnus maccoyii. Taxonomy (NCBI): domain Eukaryota; kingdom Metazoa; phylum Chordata; class Actinopteri; order Scombriformes; family Scombridae; genus Thunnus; species Thunnus maccoyii. Next base: position 23,228,991 of record NC_056538.1, read on the forward strand.
CTGAGTTGCAGCATGTGTGGGACTGAAAAAAAGCAGCAGTAAGAGAAGCTCCTGACGTTGGCTGCCTGTGTGGCTTCCCCATCGGTCGCTGCTTCCCTGTCTGCAGGGGAAGCAGGACAGTGCCAGGGTGCAGTATTTTATGAGCTGGTCTCAACCGAACTCACCACATTCCCACAAGCATTGCAGTGAAGGACGTGACTCTGGCCACGCAGCTGCAGCAGCCAGACCACAGGGAGCGTGCACTGTGCATCAAAACACATACACACACACATACACACATACATGTACTTACATTTACATGCACACTTCAAACTCTGGCAGAAAGAATGACTCACCAGACTTTCCATAAGAAACATGTGTAATTGGACTACTTCTGTTGAATTAATGACAAATAATCATCAATTCTTTGAACCACTGGATTGACACTAGATAGCGTCATAAACTAAATCATTTATATATATAGTAAAATATGATTATCTAGCCAGGTAACAGTTGAGATTTCCTATGTTTTCAGAACATTTGTATGCTCATTTTTTGAATCTGCTTTACGGCCTTCTTCTAATTCGGATTATTTTATTTTTTTGTATGGTCGTCACACTTTTCACAGTTTTTCTCAACACCTGCATGTAACTGGTTGCTTTCCAGACTGTTGACTGACTTTCTGTTAACATCAAAAAAACTAAAGGAAGAGAATTATTCCATTTCCTATTAGAGGTTTTTTTTTTAAATTGTACACAGGTGGAAAGAACTCTACAGTAGATCATGTTATGTATTACAGAACTCCATACGTTTGAAAAAACAAAATATGAACAAAAATATCAATTCTTGAATAGGATATCTGTTTGACTAAAATACGTAATTTCCTATGATCATACGCTATGCTCTGCTAACAATCAGATGGCAAAAAGTAGATATTCGAGTGAAGTGTCACTTGTCTGTGTGGTTCAACTCTTGCATGATCACTCATTTTTATTCCCAAACTGGACCTCGTCATGAGATTTACATCAAACCACACAATGAATAGCTATAAAATAATTTTCACACTCCTTTGAACAACACCTAAAAACTCTGTGCACATCTTTTTGAAATATTAAATTATTTTATTGACAAACACCTAAACAAAATATGATGCTTATTGAATTCTCTAATTTCTTTGAGCTGTGTTTACTACCTAAAGTTTGCGCCCATGTCTGTGCTCTCTGGTTGAGAAGAAGACCTGGTATTAAGAAAATGTTGGCCCCTTCATCATGTAAGAAACCTCTGAACTCTGAGTCTGGCCAAATAATGTTCCCTACTCACATAAACTAGTCTACAAATCTATGAAGGGTGGACATGTAGGATTCCAGTGGCCTTTCCTAACTGTCACACAGTCAAATGCCATAAGTACAATAAAACAAAGAGTTCCATGTTCTGCTCCAGCATGGCACCCAAAGACAAAGATAAATACTTGATAGTGCTGTGAAAATCACAAGCTCAAATCACCACAATCTTCCCCCCGTGTCTCAGATTGCAGATTATAAAGCAAAATTTGAAAAGGAAGGCATTCAGTGGGTTTCAAGTGTGTGTTGGCATATCCTGTGTGAGGTTGACCAGAGATAGATTACACACCCAGAGTGTGTGGTGACCTGTGTTGCAGCCAACCAGCAGTGGTTAAGATTGTAACACTAAATCATTTCATATCACAGCCATATCTGCTCTTCCCATGGCAGTTAGGAGCCGCAATCTTAACCGAGACAGTTGCTACAGGAATGTACAATGAAACAGACTCAGATTTTAACAAGTTAGCAGATTTAAATGATTCACACATTAGTGCATGATAATGTATGATACCTCCGAATAGCAGTCGGTTACACTGCTGACACTATGACATACTGTAGAAGCATACACCTGTGTATTATTAAATACAGATCAACATGAAAGTGGCATGCTTTCTACTGCAGGTGCTGAGAGAACAGAGGTTTTGAAAGATACAACCATATATTACCCTGCAGTTGTTCATAGTCGAACATACAGTAATACTGAATAATAGATGTGAGCAAGCAGAAGCCAATAGCCTCAATTTATTAAATCTTTATCTCCGAGACGAGTGAGAGGAAAGACTGGAGCTCTCAAAGTCAGGAAGAAGAAGCATGACTTGTGGCAGTGAGTCCCAGTAGAAGAGGGATAAGAAGCTGTATAACTAATTTAAATCGGTTTATGTGTTCCCCTGTTACCTTATTGGGGTATTTGTTTGACAGGAATGTATTGAGGCTCAATGCTCAGTAGCTCAGTAAAATTTTGTCAGACCAACACTGACATCTATTGGTGGTCTGAGTTACATCACGGCTTTTTCATATACAATCAGTCATATTTATTTGGGGAAAGAGCAGTTTTATTCTAAAACACAAAATCTAAATGAGTATAAGAAGAAAAAGACTCATTTGGTGAACTGAGTATCCAAAGTGTTTTTAAAACATGACAGTATTTGACTTATTATATCTGATCTATTTTTAATAAACAATATGTTATGTAAAATATGTTAGAATAATGGATTATTTGTCCAGCGTTTTTCAGCAGTTTAAACAACATGGAATCATGTTTTAGAATAACATTCAGCACATGGGAAACATATTTTTGAGTTTGAATACACATGGTTAAAAAGTACCAGAATTTCATTTGTGGTGAGCAGTGAATATTGAATACAGATGCCCAAACAGACTACACTTAAATAAATGAAACTGTTACCATTTGGAACAATTGACACCTGGTAATGATACTTAATAGCACCTAATCTGACTACGTTCAAAGGATTGCTGGTCTGGAGAAAAGCACATTGTGTGCTGCAATTAAAGGTCTGGATCATCTTACAAAAAGGTTAGATTTTTGAGGACAAAAATGTGCGACATGTCATGCGTCACTGGAGAGAAAAACACTTTTGGTGTAAACATATTGGTTTAATAAAAGGATTCACATTGTGTCATGTTAGATCTTGGTCGCACTGTATATTTGACTACCTAAGCTATTTTTAACAGGGTGATGTTTGCGGATACATTTATAAAAATGCTAATATTTTTTGGGCCTGGTCCACGGGGCACTTATGTAAAACACGGAGGTGGCATAAAGCAGATCCCCAGCTACGTCTTACCAATACCAGCACCTTTCTGTGTTTCTCTGTCAAGGTTAGCCAGGGGAGATAATACAAAGATGTGTGAGCGTGTGCGTGTGGGGGAGGGGGGGGAGGTGGAAAGGGGGGTGAGTCATCTGGATGAGTCATGTGCAGTGTGTGTGGACAGCTCAGGGAAGGATGGATAGGAAGAGGAAGGCTGGGGTGTGGAGGCCAGAGTGGAATAGCTGAGGTGTCACGGTGCTCCATGTGACTGAATTGAACAATAGTTAAGAGAACAGATGTGTTAAGTTTCTGTCTGACACTGTTCCATTGTCATAAATCAACATACTGTAAAAGCTGCTGCTACTGTACGGTATGTATGTCTGATACATTTTTAATGTATTCCTGAGAGACAGAATGACGAATACAGTTTAATATCATTCATGAGCCCCAGTTTGCAGTATGTGTTTATAACCAGCAGGGGGCCCCTCCATGTACAGATTCAAGGCAACATCTCAAAGGGAGCCATACAGTATAGGAACAAAAAGAGTCTGGGGATTGTGAGAAACTTTGATTTTTTTTTTAAAAAAGGCAACCAGATAAGAAAAACAAAGTTTGTTGGTTTTCAAGAGAAGCTGGAAATGTTCATGGGAGCATTTTATTGAGACCTGTAACACAGTATTTCATTCAGAGCTCATCCTCTCACTCTCACTTCCTCACCCCCCCCTCCCTTTTCTCGTCTCTGTCCCTTAGAGAATAGGTTCACATCAAAGACTGCTGCTGTACTTCCTCGATGCCTCTGTTCTCACTTCCCATCTCATCCTTATAACCTACAGTATAGTATACCACTTGCACACACAGCACACTTCAGATTACCTGACATATTTACATTCATGAAAAAGGAGAGTTTCTAATGAATGGCAGGGAAAGCAACAGTACTGAAGTAGCTGCCAAAGTGTGCTACTTCGAAGAATCGTGATCAGCTGAGTCAGAGTAACGACTTTGTCCAAATTTATCTGATTTATATGAGTCAGTGGAGGACTTCAGGTCTATACCTAACTATCAAACTGTCCTTTTGCCTTTAAACAGCCAGTGATGAACATACTGTATCTATGCGCACAAGGCAGGGCAGCCTTAACTAAGCTGCATCTGACTGAGGAGAATAAGTGAACATCAGGCATTATGATGCACCGGCTGGTTTTTCAAACGAGCTACAAGGACCTTTTTTTATTTCAGTGCTCACACCTGTACCGGTGAACGAACAGTCACGTCTGGTGGAATCAAACTGCCTTCGGGTGATCCTGTTTAATTAATTCTCACCCACTAACACTGGCTTTCCATCGGGGAGGGGGGTGAGGGAGAGCAGAGGAGAGGGAGGAGGAGGGGGGGGGGGGGGGGGGGGGGGGGGGTAGTTTGTGATGAAAGATTCATGAGCAGTGGTGATGTTAGAATGAAAATCAGGGTTTTATGTCAATGTAAGTGAAAGGGATGCTGTAACCAAATGAGCCCGGGATAAATATGCATGGGCACCAAATATGCATCACAATACATATACCATAATTCAGAGGAATGAGCATGTGAGACAGGAGGTACTGGGGAGAAAACCCTTATTGCTTTGCTTTATTGGTGCACTGAGCAAAGGGTAATTCCCTATTTTGACAATGTACTGTAGCACCACTGTTGACATGGCTCCAGGCCCTCACTTCTAACAAGCTGCAGATTGGAAACCAGGCTGAATCATTGTCGATGTTGCACCTCAGTATATGTAAAACTATGCAGCTGTGGTAGGATGAGGGACAGCAGAGGAAAGAAGGAGAGAGAGTGACTGAGTGGGAAGGAAAGAGGAAGAAAAAAAAGAGAGGGGGGGGTGAGCAGGAAGAGTAAGAATGGTAAAGCAGAATACTGATTAGTGGAGAGAGAGAGAGAGAGAAAGAGAGAGAGAGAGGATAGGAAAGAGAGGAGGAGAGGTGAGACATGAGCAGCATTCTGCAGGTGAATGCTGCTGAGCCCTGTGGGGTCTTTCTCCTACTCTCCCTATCTGCAAAATGATTCTCATGTAGCCGGCACACAGACAAGATGCAGACCAGATGGGAAGAGATGTGGAAATAGATGGAGACAGAGTGAGAGGGATAGCGAGAGAATTAAAAGATGGTACAGTGGGGAGGATCACTTGCATTTGCAGAATAAAAATGACACAAGGGATCAGACAGTGTGTACAGACATTCCCTGGACATCAAAGCGGCATCCCCCGATCCTCCCCTCCTTCTTTATCTGCAGATATCTGTCTCTTTGCCTTTTTTCTCTCTCTCTGACAGATGCAGCTGCTGCAATGGAGAGCTGATTTTTTTTTTTTCTATTATAGAGAAGAAGTTAAAGCAGCAGAGTTGAGGGGGGCTGGAGATGATACTCCTGTACAACGTAAGAAAGAAAGAGTCTGAAGAGAAGAGTTGTGAAATACAGCCTTAGGGTAAGAATGAGGGGTAGAAGGGGGGTGAAATGAGCTTAAGAACATGAGGTGCACTGAGATTTTCAATCCCAGTGACGTATCACTTTTTCATACTTAATTCATGATACCCCTGTGAGAACATTGATAGCTGGATTCTAGCATTTGTGTGAGTAAGAGTACTGACCAACGCTACCTTTGATTCTATATGACTTATTCATGTTTGACTCATTAGTTTGTATAACTCATCGCATCTTTAGGTCTCTCTTCTACTGATGACTTTCTGGACCTCTGAGAGATGTGCTTCAGGATTTAATGAGCATGTGGAGAGAGGTGTGTAGGTGAAGGGATGGTTTATATAAAAACTAAAACTAAATTATTGATACTATTAAATCATTAGTGGGATCTTGAATCATATTTCACTAAGTGTAAGAGAGTTTTTGGTAAACTGCTTATGACGGCGTTACAGGGTTTTAGCAAATCTTTGAAATATTGATTAAAAAAGGTGGAAGTGGAAATTCTGACGGTGAATAGATCACTTTGTGGACACTTGCCTTTGGGAGCCAGTAAAGATCAACAGAGTCTACAAATGTAGCCACGTTAAAGTTGAAAAATAACAGAAACACACAATGTAACGCAGTTCACTACAATGTAGTACAACGACAACAACTGCAACTACTACATTACATTTATGGAGCTTATACTGTTCAATTTGAGACTGTGTCAGTGAGGCGGTCATTAAACTATAGGCTACTACAGATTTTGAAGCCAAAGATTGTTGTAGGGCACTAATGATAATGTCAGTTGGTTGCTTGATCCACCACTTTGATCCTGACTGAATTATCTCAATAACTTTTAGACAGATTGCCAGGAAATTTCGTACAAACATTCCAAAGCGACTAGAGTATTTATCCCACTGACTTTGGTCATCTTCTGTCTTTTCCTGCACCGCCACGAGGGTGACATTTGCATGAGATTTGGTTCAGACATTCATGTGCCCCTCAGGATGAATTGAAACAACTTTGGAGCTCCCTTAACGTTTCTTCTAGTACTATTATCAGATCAAAGTTTTGCTGAAAACTTTGGTTCATGACCTGCAAATGTAATGACACTCATTAGCTTCAGCTGAACCTTGTTTTAGTGCTAATTAGCAAATACTAGCAGAGTAACATGTTAAATTAAGACAGTGGACATGCTTAACATTGTACCTGCTGAGCATCAGTATGTTAGTATTGCCATTGTGAGCATGTTAGTGTGCTGTTTTTTTATTTTGGCTCAAAGCATTGCCGTACCTGAGTACAGACTCACATGGCTGTAGACTCTTATTGTCATTTTGTAAGGTTACCCATCTCCTGTATATCATGTCACACAAGATAATCCATTTAACTCAGGTGAAGGGACAGCTGCCCTGGACATACTGTTAACATGATTATCTGCAGGCTTAGGAGCTCCATATGATGAACTCATAGACTTCCTGTTAGTCACACAGTGTGCCTATGGCCAGTGTTTTTCTGTCAACCCCACAACTGCTTGTCAAGCAACATGTCTCTCTTTGATATTAAAAAAAAAAAAGTCTATGTGCTCTTTGGTGATGAGCCCATTCTGTGTATCTCTTTATTCTTCATCCTGTAGATACTTACCTCCCCCTTGTCGCTCTCCCGCTTGCACTACACGTGAATCATCACTGTCACGCCCTCCCTCTTCCATTAACTGCAGTTTTCTCACTTGTACACTCACACACGGAAAATCAGCCATCAACAGCCAATCAAAGAATACCACCTATGAGAAGGAAAGATGTTTGTGAGAAAAGCAGAATAAAAGAGAAAAAAAGATATGACAAGGACATAAATGAGAACAAATGATCAGGGATCGTCATACGATTATATACTTTTATACAAGGTTTACCATTTACAAGCTATTTTTAGTGTGAATAATGCCTACCTTGTAACCATCATTAATTCCTATATAACTCCTACATACTTCTAGAGTAAAACAAGTTTCAGGAACTTAGTGTTTAAGTTTATATGTCTGACCTGTAATGGTGTTATACTGTATGTTGGTGATATGGTAAAAAATATATATATATATATGTTGAAACTGCTATAATTTTAATTATAAACAATATTTTCAAACAAATATCCAACTGCAGAAGATGAAATTATTTGAATGATTTAAATCAGTGAGCCCTTAAAATATGTTAATATCTACTTGCAACCCCTCATGAATTGTGAGAAGAGGGATTTTCCTTCTCTGATTCTTTCATTTGAAGGATTTTAAGAGTTCTGGTGAGGTGACATTATTATTATTATTATTATTATTATTATTATTATTATTATTATTATTATTATTATTATTATATCCAGTATTTCACTAGAAAATGCTTTTTTAAACTAAATTGAACAGTGACACAACAAAGTATGGGCGTTCTCTTGTATCAGAAAACGTCTGCTACAAAAAAAAGTGTCAAAACAAAAGGACAGATTTTTTGAGGTGATGACAGAGTCTGAGTGTGTCGGAGATGGAGGTGACAGTCAGAGTGAAAAACAGAGACAGAGTAAGAGTGAAAGAGCCAGCAATAAGATCAAAGTTTACCTCTGAGTTTTGGTTCATGTGTCTCTATTTGCTGAATTATATATTTTAAACTACCTCCTTCTGGCAGCCCCAAGACTTTGCAATTGAATGTGAAACTATAGCTGAAGAAACTAAAATATTTTATGCAGTTAATATTGTTCCATAACTGCATAAACTATTGAACCCTGGTGAGTTCTAGCTTCTGACTTAATGATGAGTTTCCACAAACAAACAAGACAGAAAACAAATTTAGACAAATTTAAATTAATATTTTTTTAAAAAAAATATGAAAAGACCACAGTGGAGAGTTGGACTCATCAAACACAGGTGCAAGTGATAACTTTAATTAGGCTGAAACCCAAGTGGACAAATTGAAAATATCAGAACACTCTGACCTGAAAATAACAAGTCAAACAGTTTACAAAAGTCTTATCAAAATTAGCTGAAGAAAAAATCTCCACTCAAGGCCCACTTACTCTCGCTTGTTCTGAAGCTTTTGACGATGTCTCACCGTGTTAATAAGCAGATAAACTTTGCTCAGTTGGAACTTTCCATTCTGAGCACTTCTCATCCACGTTGGCTTAAAGCTTGACGCTTAATTTTTGATTTTGGAAACAGCAAGTGACAAAACTATCTCCACTCAAGGTCCTCTTACTCACTTACTCACCTTTTCTTGGGCTTCTTTTCTCCAGCTTCTGAAGCTCAACTGTAGAAATACAAGAAATACTTACAAAAAATGCCTCCGAAGACCACGAGAGGAAGTTTTTGACTGATCTGGAACTGATCAACCACTGTATCTGCCTACAGGTGAAGTAGATACACTTGGTTTAGTATTTGCTCTCAGCTGCTTCTCACATACATCAGAATTTTAGAGGGGCACTCCTCTCCACTTCAGCTCAATTTACTCATCATGAGAAGTACTACTCAGCCAGGAAAACATCATGTCCTTTGTAGCTCTGGAGGAGCTGTCTAAAGTCTGAGAAAATAATTCTGATGATGATGATGAATACATGAGAATCCAAATTTCTGTCAGAAAGCTTGGCTTGGGTGTGAACTTTAAAAGATGTGGGCAGTTAAGATGCAGTATGGGAAGTGTAGGATCCAGGGTTTTTACTCATAGGGTCTACAAGTCAGGACATCTCAGCTGCTTTTAGTTTGACTGTTATTTTTGAAACTGTTTTTCACAACCTTGCCCCCAGACTTTGTGGAGATTTAACACTAAACTGTTGGCCTACAACTTTTAAACCAAGATATGGCCGATACAGTGGAGTCCCACAGCTCCACACTGCCTCCCAGAGATAATCCAAGAAAGACATAGAACTGTTTGATCCACGTAATTATTCTCTGATGAGGAGAGGAGAGGGCACTGATTAGATAACAGGTTAAAAGTAGGAAGTGATACTTGGCTCAAACACACAGTACAGGCTTATACATAGAAGTAGAGTAGACAAACAGTTTAATACGCCAACAACAGGAGGGTCCAGGTGACTAATTTTTCAGTTTACTTTTCTCTGCTCACTTGCTCGTGTCTCACTTTGGCACACAGGCCTGGACGCCTCTTAAGCATTTTCCTCAGGGACAAGTCATCCACTGGTCTGAGACGTGCTTGCAAAATACAAGTGGGACTACTGGGTAGCATTATTGTACCAGAAAAAAAAAAGAAGAAGCCAAAGACTGTCCCCAACACCCACCATCCACCCTTTTGTCATGCTGCCTTTTCCTCTTCCCACCCCCCTCTTCCACCCCCCCCCCCCCCCCCCCTCCCCTCACGGAACCCTGAGCGTCCTCCTGTTGACTAAATCTCTTCGATGACGTAAGAGTCGACGTACATCGTCCATGTAGGTGATGCTTCTGAATGAATGAGTGTCCCCTCCCATCTCCATTACTAGTACTACGGGGTGTCTATAAGAGCAGATCACCGGGACAGCCCGCTGAATTTCATGAGATACCGAGGTGCAGGAGCGAGATGCGTGATTTAGAAAATTAAACACAAATCGAGCCGCTTTTTGCTGAAACTTACGCACCAGTGCTGGCGGTGAGGTTAGATAGGATAGGACTGTAATATATGATACATTTTGCCGCCATCAAGTATAATTTAACGAGGTGGAAAATGTTAGAACTATGCTTTCTTTATAGTTTTATCAAGTCGTAAACTGAAGCAATCTCAGCTGGACCGGCGAAGATCAAGAGGTAAGTTTTCCTTTTCATTGTTCCCATTTTTTTGTCTCCTAGAAATGTAGAATGATTACAATAGCTGTCCTGATCCACGTGCAGCAAGAAATTACAACAACGATGGGCTCGTTAAATCAGTCTAAGCTCACTCTTTTCCTGTAACCGAATTTTCCTCTGCGTGTCATTTCGTGAATCTACGGTAGATTACAGCGGCTGGAAGTTACTGCAGTGTGAGTCACTTTGGCGCACATGGGCAGTGACAACTGTGAAAAAAAAGAGGAGAGAATGTCTTGTTGGGTGTAGGCTACGCTGACTGCATGTTAACCAGGCTGCATCCCCGCAGATAGTAACCGAATCACGACTTGCTGTTGCTTTGGTTGAGGGGAATCAGTCAGCCTATGTGGGACCTAACACAGTTAAGGTATAGTGTAGCCTATGTAGTCAGTCTGTTATGGGACAACTCATGTATTGTATGGCTGAACCAAATCATAAGACACACAGCTCATAATCAACCATAAATCCATCAGTTCTACTCTGTATGCAACCTGCTGGAGAGACCTACTTTAAATAAAGTGACCCATCATTTCTCGCTTTGGCAGGCAGACATCCTCCCCCTAGTTCGCCAGTTTTTTCTCCCTTTTTTTCATGTTGAAATGACATCGTGACGCGTTCCTGAGATGAAGTCAATTTTGCGTCATTCCTGCGCACATGCAGACGACTCCCAATCACCCATCAGAGGGCTTTAAAGACACAGTGCGAGTCGCCTATATACGTCTATAACCTGCATTGCGATGTGTCTCCATACTAGGTGGAGAAAATGAGGGGGTGGGAAGGCCTGGGGGTCTGATGAAAACTCCCCAAGGTAACTCCTGGAGGGGGTCTCTGACCAGAATCACAATGAGCGTGGTTCAATAACCTCTCCCACTGTTTTTAGCATTGATGTCCGACTGCGCGGGGCAGTATCCACATGGGCTTTAAACGACTTGGCAGAGCCTTGGAAACAATATGAGCCATACAAATGATCGGCAATACTCTTTTGAAGATGTTTCAAAGAACTGAAATAAGCAGGGGCTCCCTGAAGCCGCGTAGCGCTGTCCATGGTGCTGAACGTGGTCTGAAGGCTGACCTGCATGGAGCTGGATTTAGACATTTTGATAAACTGAGAGGTTGCCGATTTTCTGATACACATGTACTAACAACTTAACTCATGTCAGCTACGTTTAAGGGGTCAGTAAAACCTCATTCAAATTTTTTCAAATAATAGATATTGTATTTTTTTTTTTTTTGCCTGGTTTTGCCGATGGTTCAATCTATCCCACATGTAAGTTCCTCATGAGTTCGATAGTAACATAGCGAGAATATTTTAAACTCTCTGACCTCTGTCTAACATGTGTATGTCACTTACAAATAGAGAGGCGCATCTCTAGAGATATTTACGGCTCACACAGTAGGGTTTGTCGGTCAGTGGATGATGTTCAGGACCATGGATAGAGACAGTCAAAATACTCCGACACAAAACGAAAAAGCCCACTTACATTTATTTAACATTACAAAGATTGTTTGTTTGTTTGTTTTTTTTAAAAAAAAAACAAAACACAAAAAAACAACATTTATTCTATAATATGGCCTGGGGCTATGGGTAGATCACTTTTACTAATGTTAGCACTTATGTAAGTAACTGAGAGTAAAAGTACTGGACATACAGACAAAAACATGACAAATCCAAGTCATCTGTACCCTCTGGTGACAATCTGGTGGTAACTTTTGCATTTGTCCACTTAAAACACTCCTTCCGTTGCTTCCTCACCTTCCCAGATTCCTTCAGAAGAAAAACAGAAATGAAAAATGCACAAAGCAATACCATCAAGCACTTTATACAGCTTCAAACAGCATACACAGCCAGTATATAAACATCAGATGAGCGCCTGAGTGTACTCAAATTTCCTGACTGCTGACGTCAGTTCCAGAGTTACTCAGTTGAGCTTGCATAAGCTACCAATCCACCCTGTGCTCCTGTCCGTCCATATCCTGTGGCTGACTCATAGATAATCAGCATGGAAATCAATACTACAAACACAACAAGTGGGCTATATAAGCGCCAGTCTGGCCACATATAGCCTGAGGCCTCTGACAGGAAGGGCTGTGATGTGTGTTACTGTGAGCACTGTGTCATACTATATGATCTAATTTGGCTAAAACTGTAAAGAGCACACAACTCCTCCCTTTCCTTTGCACTTCACGCCTTGATTTGTTTATGTAATGCAATTGTAGATGACATTTAATTGTTGATCAAAGGGAAACGTCACAGTGTCTCTCTCACTCTGCACCTCCCACCTCTCTTTCTGCATGTTGTTATCAGCTTGTATGTTTTCTTACGCTCTGCAGTCAGATTTAATTCTATGCTCCTGCTCTGTCCGATCAGTCAGTGCATCAATACCTTGGCTCTAGACTGCTTACTGCTAAAACTCCTCCAAAGTACAGTAACAGTCTACAGTCATGGCTACTGACGTCTGGCAAATCTCTTCTAAGTATGATAAAATTCATCTCTGTGACTGTAAGAGTTAAGATGAGTGGGAAGATGCTGCTGTACTGTATGAAGTTTCCTTTTCGGAGCCCAGCACTACTGAAGGCTGCATCTCCAACATCATCAAACCACTGAGGACGTCAGTGCTTACCACAGCCAATCATATTCCTCCCACTGTCTCCATGGTGACCGTGGCATTAGATTGTTACTGTAGCAACAGCACCACTGGTAACAGTCTACAGCCATGGTCGCTAGGGGGCAAAACACACATCTGAACCAGAGTGGTGCAAAAGAGCAAAGAGGGGAAAAGTGACTAAAGAAATGATAAAATTATTTCAGCAGGGTAGTTTTTTTTTAAATCCCAGAAATAATTTAATGGCACATTTTACAGCAGTTGGAGTGTGTCATTTATGTAAAACTGTACATGTCTGAGATGCTATCCAGAGGACAAAATATTTGAACATCGTTAAAAAAGCCTTCACGTATCTGCTGTACATTTGAGAAGGAATATTTTAGCCATATCCTGGAGGAGGAAAGACTGACTTCTTGGCTCGTGGATCAAAGTCTTGGGCGTTGAAGGAGGTTTATAAGAACAGCAGTGTGAGGCAGAGGCTTCATGTCCACTCTTGATGAAAACTGATCCAACCCTGTCAGGAAAAGAGCTCAGAGAATATTTGGAAACCTCTGTGAATCCTTATTTTTTAATGTTTGGTAGCTCTACCTGTCATTCAGTTTTATTTTCTTGTAAAAGTTAGTTTTGTATGCTTGAATTATACCCATGTAATGTATAATTTCCTATCAATAAATGAATTAATCATGCACACGACTTTGTACCTTCGTCAATAATGATGATTTGAAATGTTTTTTTTAAATATGTAGTGAAAGCTCAGGGTCAGTCACTCGGCACTGAGCTTGGACGTGGCAAAGATTCAATGTCTTGCTCAAGGACACTTCAGCAGGCTGGTCAATGTGGATCTACTAGTTTGAGAATTTAATTAAATTAAACAAATCAAAACCTCACCATGAGTGTTTAATTGGCAACATCTGGGCGATGAGTCACCTTTGTCTCTGCACTGTAAGATTCTACATGCTGAACTCGATTTCAGCAGCATGTAAACTCTTACTGTTCAGAGACCAAGACTCAGATCATGAAATTGACACAGTTGCTGGTTATAATGATGCTGATTCATTTATCTTTGGGCAACATGGTAACAAAAAGTTCCAATATTATAATACATTAAATTACAAGAGGTAAATGCTTAAGAGGTAAGGTATAATGCAAAGGTATAAAAAAAGTGTGAGAAGAAGTAACATGCAGCAAAGAGGCCTATGTTTCTTTTTTAATTCATAGAGTTAAAAAAGAAAAGTTAAACAAACGAACAAAGCCTCATGCTGCACATTCAGTGCTAAATCTTATGTGAAAAAACAGATATGATATGTAACTCAATAAATAAAGCTTCTTTCATGGTTTTAAGTGGCCAGATACTTAGGAGAAGTTTCACAATGGTGAGTGTTCCACTTATTATATGGTATTCTGGAGGTAATAAATATGTTTAGCCTGAGCATTCCCTGTAAAAATGAGGAGGTCTTGAAGACTTAATCCCATATCTACAGTAAACGGCTGTTGCCTTTGAGCCAAGCTGTTCATGGAAATGACAAATGGCTCAGCAAGTTCATATTTTATTTTTACTCAAAAAAAAAAAAAAAAAAAGCTGGCATTTCAGACACACCAGTATTCTAGGGAAAGAAAACGTTCATCATTTGCTACCTACAGTATAAACCTGTTGCCCTCAGAGGTTTCATGCATCATAACTTTTATGCCATGACATTTACACAAACTGACCATACCCAGTAAAGACAGGAACTCCCTTTAACAGTGTTTGATTGGAAGTTGGTGGGTGGGCAAGTTCATCAGAATACAAGAGAGAACATTTTACTGAAATTCTGTGATCTTGATTGTCTCCTCTACCTGAGAAGAGAAAGAAAACAAAAATCACATTCAGTATTTGACCCAAAACTTCAGCAACACTTTAAGAATATTAACGAGTACCAAGAAAACAATGACTGATGACTTAATGAGCTCAGAATTAACTATTAATCATATTTATTATCATATTTGAGTAAGCAATTACTGGTATATTATAATAATCTAAAACAGATTAGTACATCAATAATAATGGCATTAGATAATTTTCATTTATAAGTGAAGAAAATCTTAGATAATATATACAATTTAAAACATTAACTGCTGCCGGTAATAAAGTAATGGCTTTTGTCAGAACAACAATAGTTTTGCATAACGTTGATGTAGTGACTGTGTAATGAGTTATATTTACTGCACCTTCAGATTAGGTGTTGTTAGATATTTACACATTTAATGTTATTAAATGTATATTATAATATTTATTTTAGAGTAAATGCATTGCTGTACATTTAAATGTCAAGAGTTAGTGTTGAAAAGATTTGATACAGTACAAAGTTACAGCAAAGTTACAAATTAGGGAACAGATCGGGAAAATAACTGCTTGTAAATATATGAAATAAAATAATAACAAATAACAAACAAATAGTATTGTAGGTACTGATACATTTCTTAAGAACAGCCTGTTACACATTATGTTAATGAGTAGTCCATAATTACCTGTGAATCTGGATGCAGACCACTTTTTTTAAATGATTAACTCTGAAGCAGGTGGTTACAAAATGTCACAAAACCTTTAATCATCACTACTGTAGTAGAAGTTTTTCTTGGAAAGGCATCACTAGCTCATGAATGACGCTTAAAATCAATGAATCATGTTCAAAACAAATTTTACTTAATATTCACAATCATATGCCATCTTATGAGCTAACGTCACCACACTAGATGCTGGTAAACTGTCGTGCGGTATATTGTGGTGAGCTATGAGTCCATCATGACTCACATTTCCTCCTCGCTTTCACCAATTTAATTTTTAACAGCTGCATGGTTATAACAGCTTTTTAACAATGAGTCATTGGCTGCTCATCCCTAATATAAGTCAGCATTATTAAATCTACTCATTCAGAAAGGGTCAATATGCAGAGTCACAAATATCCAGCAACTAATGATTAGATACTGATTCATTAACATACTATAGTCTGCTCTCAAATAGCTTCGTGATTTACAATTACATAAAAGTTAGTATTCAGGAACAAAATTGACATTTGGCAGTGGACTGAGCTGCCTGGATGTGTGGGGAATTCCCAGCAAATACATAGATAAGAGTTTGAAATCTTCATCATAAAACTACAAATCCCCCATTATTATAACACCTTTAATATATCAGGAAGTAGCAGATCACTACAGCTAATAAACATTCATTTAAAATTGCTGACCAAAAGATGAATGTCTGGAATTTAGAAGGAATTAGCTATTTAGAAACTTTTATTTTTAGACTGCAGTTTAACAGCCGTCACAGGATGAATTGCATTACAAACAAACAACGATAAAACCTTCAAGTCAAGCAATAAATGAGAATCATTAAGCCCTCAAGTTGACAGGTTTTCCACTTAGCTACGTATCATTAAACTGAGTAAGAGAGGACCAAGATAATTAATAAGAACAGGTAGATGACAGAATGAGAGGAAAACACTGACGATCCACGGCAGGACAGAGTGGGTTGAGGAGGAAGGTGACTTTGTGACAGCCCTGTGCTGGGGTGGCTCTTGGCTGGATGATCAGGGACAGGCTGACCTCCCACGCAGAATTAGTCATCTCTTTACACCACTTATTTTTTTTTCTCCACTAAAGACTCTTATTCAACCCTCTAGCAACCTTCCTTCACATTGCTGTTTGGCCGCCCAGGCTTCTTCTCTCCCACACACACACAGAGTCAGCAGCCTCTAGACATGATCATTTATTGTTCAAATTTCCACAGGGATCTGGATCAAGGGGTTGTTAAATACATAGCTGCTAATTTCCAGCGATATTAGTATTCCCCTTTCACCTTACTAAATCAAAAAAAAACAAAAACACTTAGAATTAGACATATTTAACAGTAATACCAAAGGCTGTTTGGTCACTGTCAAACTTAATTTTCCTCTCTTCAGTCATATTTTCCTCTTAAGAGACTTGCAGCTTATAAAAATGCTTTTATGTACTAAAAAGTCTCATTTGCTTTTCTTTTTTTCTTCCATCTAGCCAGGTGTTGCAGCAAATATAATATTGCAGATTAGTGGTACAAAAGCTAGTCAGAAACACCTGTCCAATCACATTTTACTCAAGAACAGACTACTTTTATTGTCAGAAAGATATACGTGACAGTAAACAGTAACAGTGAAACCTGCATGGACCATGCCCCTTCAGAAAATATTCAGTAAAATATCCAAATCATGCAGTAACGACTTATACAGACATCATGCAGCTCTCCTCAGGCCCTTCTGAAATTGCACATACATTGTCACATCAGACATTCATTATTTTTGCCATAGCGCACTCAAAGAAATCTTGCAAACACCATTCCTATGCAGCTGAGCATTGATTTTTTTTCCCTTCATATTTTCCTCTAAACAGTTTCTCACCCACCTACAGAGTGTCTTGACAGATGTAAATACAGGCGAGTTAAACCCAATCAGTCTTCTTTTGTTGTCATTTCTGTTAACTTATAATGTAATCCAGGGGACATGAAGAAGGAACAAAAAGAGAAAAAACAACAAGAGAAATACAAAACAAGAGAAGCAGACACTGAAATACAGACTTCTGTTGACTCGGTTTTGGATCTTATATACATGTGCTCAACTGCCACTCCTTCCCCTGCACAGCCCCAGTCACATGTGGCTGTCTGAAGTCACACTGCCTCAAAGCTACACAGATGGAGGGGAAAAAAAAAAGAAGCAAAAACAAACTTGCAAAACAAATCTCCTCCTCTTATGTTTATTTTTGTTATAATGCCATGAGTCATAAAAGATATCTCAAAACTTCTCTTGTGCACTCATGCCTGATTTCCTTTTTGGACTTAAAAGTCCAGTAAACACAGGAAACATATGGAAAGCAAATTAATGCTACAGTAGACTATGATAAAAGCTTGAGATAATGCATTTACTTGGAAGAGGGTAAATGTAAAGTTGCCCAATATGCAGGAAGGTGCACAGATGGGGTCAGTGACAGTGAAAGAGAGGAGGGGACTCAGCTGTGACTCAGCCTTTCCCTGGACAGAGAAACAAACAACTCAATACTTCACGGGTGCGGACACATTTTTCCTGCTCGTAGATACCAGACAAAGCCAAAAAATATGACATATTTACTGAAAATATGTTATTTAAATCAACCTTTTTTTAGATGTTTGATGATGTGTGGTTGTTGAGGGTGCATTAGCTGATGGCTTTTGAGTCATATCACTGCTTACTGCTGTAGGCTATGCAAACAAGCGCTGGGTACTAATAGCAACCAGCTGACCATGCAGTGAGGTTATATCGATATCAGTATGAGCACTACGTGACTGGAGCACCTGTTGTATTTAGCACAGGCTCAAACCTGCCACCTCTGCAGAATCATAACACTCATAAACCTGTCACAAATTCTCTGTGGCCAGCCATACCCTATGGACAGGAAATTGGGTGTTGGTGGCAGAGGAAATGTGATGGCAAATATTCAGAGCAGGGAGGGTGCGGGGGAGAAGGGAAGAGATGGGATGCCAAGGAGGATGAAGGAACGTGGAGTCAAATTTTCAGCACATCTGGAAACAATTGCTCACACAAGTTACAAAAGTACACCGGGTACTCGCACTCTGCCAAGCACACTCGCTCTAATGCCCAGGCTCTCCACAGTGAGAAGTGTGTGACTTTGAACTCCTTACAGGACTGCAAATAAGCTGTGCAAACAGTGCCACCTAGTGGTCAATCAGCTGTAGGTGTAGCTGGTAATGAAGCTGAAAGAAGAAGACAGACTGACTGGGGTTTACATGACTCACACAGCCGTCTGTCTGCGGCTGGCAGAGTTAAAACAGATCTGTGGATCAGAGCCTCATTAACTTTCAGGTCTGACTCCCCTATTAGTTTGCTTCCATGAGCCAAATCAAGTACCCACAGTACGCTTTGAAATAGTTCCATGCGAGTACTTCAAAAATTCACTTAAAGTTTAGGAGGGTTGGGTGAAACTCTCAATTTGAAACAAACTGGGCTAACTAGACAGATTTTTTCCTCCCCAGTTTCAACAGTAGCTTTACTTTGTCCTCTATCTGGAAGAATTATTCTTATGTAAATGACTTAATTGTTTTATTATTATAATAGGAACAAACACTGCATCATATTTAACAAAGGCAAGGTGGTGTCTAGACTATGCAATAAAAAGTGTGCAGAACCAGGTCTCACTGGGATACTCTGTAATACTTAATATATCAAGAATATTGTAAAAGTTGTTTTAAAAACCAACCAGAGGTTTGCATATCTTCCAGAGGTTATTCTTGAAGAAATGGTTGCAAAAAATGGCAAAATAAGTATTGTTTGAAGTACAGATGTTCAAATGAATTGGAATATATATATTTTCATTTTCCTTTTTACCAGTCAGTTATTGTATTTATTATTTTGTATGTCACATATTTAGTTTTGGTGTCATTTTATCAGGCTGGGATTCATGGGGATATTGTTTTAAAGGTCATTGATTAATGACATAATTATATACTGTATGTAGTTTAAGTATAAACATTTGGTGATTATGGTATATACTGTAATCTTACGCTATAGACTTTTCAACATGTATCTATGGAAGAGTCGTGGTTGCCAAGATAACAACTAATTGGGATCGAAATAAACAACAATAAAGAATAAAAACAAGTGAGAATAAGAATTATACTACATTGTTCAGAATACATTTACAAAAATTGTTATATTCAACCTGATCATAACTACTATAAAATAAACTATGAATGACTTGTCCAACTGAAAGTCCACAAACATCAGTGATAATAATTTCAATTGGAATTCTTGTTGGTAAATTTAATACATCAGACATACTGACAGGAATATCATGAGTTTTGATTGTGGTATGCATTCCAGACCTATAACGGCCATGTAATAAGGGTTCCCTTTGACTTCAATTATGATATTCAAATATCCATTAGTTCCATCTGTTGTGTCCATAATGGTTAAAATTTAAACTATGTAACACAAAAGGTTTGTCTTGCCAAGCTAGGACATCTTTTAAAAAACATCCACATTTACTGATGTTCAAACCGGTAATTAATATTTAAAGCAAAACAAATCTTTAGGCTGAGAGATTAAAAAACAGCATACTTTAAGATGAGAAGAGGATTTATTAAACTTCTCCCCTGATACAGTGCTCCAAAAAATAAACATCAGCTGAGAGAGAGAGCTCTGCCGGCCAGTAATTTATTCTTGACACTGTACTGTAGCAAGTACTGAGCTCTTTAATATAACAACCACTAGTGGGACACGTGAGACACATCATGAGAAGACGGACATGTGGCGGGACCGGCTGCATCACGCTGGCCCCTGTTGCCAAGGAGATACGATGGTGCAAAGTAGAGGGAGGATCTGAGTTCCAGGCAAATAACAAAACTCACAGAAGATCATATATGCCTGAGACAATGTACTGCAACCTGGGGAAGGTTCGTAAGTTCTCAGGGTCAGCTGAGGCCACAGCACGCTGCTGTCAATCAGCTTCTGCTGTGGGAGCCAAACTATGAGCAATGAGAGTGTTTATTTATTTATTTATTTATTGACAGACTCCCCTATCAATAAATAATGAGGATGGAGAGCAGTCGTGACTAGCACTGCACGCATCTAGGAACTCATACCCCTCAGCCTTAAAAACATCTCATCGCTTCAGCGTGGTGCTGCATATTTTTTTTTTTTTTGCATTTATCAAAAACACTCAAACAAAGAGGAAAGGTTTCATTTCAGATTTATTTTCTCATAATTTGACTAGAAAAGTGTGAGAGAAACAAGGTTATGTCATGACATCGCATTTTTTTACTATCTGCATTTAAGTATAATACTCATACTGTACATCAAATAAAGTGCTTCATACAATACACTTGATTTCCACAGGGGACTGTCTCTGGAACACAGTATGAAAGGAAACTCATTTGAAGTGTCCGACAGCATACAGTGTTTTGTCCAAGGACAAGTGGATTGGGTTTGACTAAAGCCACCCACATTAACAGACATTTTAATTCCATACAATGTGCTCAAGGTCATCTCGTGCTGTTTCTCTCTAACAATTACAAAGGCCATGCCTGCTTTAGAGTAGGACCCACACATGTCCTCCGTGCAGGAAGAATTCCTTTCTTAGCAGTTCCTTCATTGAAATCTGACTCACATGAACATGCATGAGCTCTAACATATGAGCCGTTCTTTCTGTTGCATATATTCGGAACTCAGAATACACGCAGAAAATGTGAACGAGAGCGATGAATTTGGTTTTATCTGCTGTGTTGTAAAACGAGGGATTATTTATTGCTGGTAATCTATTTCCAAAGGGGCTGTGGGCTCTTCTGGCTTTACTCGCTGATAGACTGTCTGTCTGGACAAATACCCACTCTCCTTCTCTGGTCTGACCTCCTTCCAGCCGTTAACAGAGGCACTGGCAGGCACAGGGACGAGTCAAAGACAGCACCGGCCGTGGTGTGTCATTCCCCTTTGCAGCCACAGGGGGCGCACTGGCTCTGCCCACACTGCTTGGCAGGGAGGGCTGGCTCCGAGGTTTGCTTCTGCAGGCAGGCAGTGGGATAGAGTTAACTCTTGGAACAGTCACAGTATACTTTAGATAGATTAGTGGTAATATGGTGCAATATGGCTACTGTAAGGTTTATTAAAAACAACAATAGGATATCTAATTGTCTTCTTTTTATTTTTTTTTAATAAATGAGAATATTTGTGATGCACATCAAGGTCAAGGTCACAACCACGCCTTGAGAGTGAGATGTCAAAATACATGTCTTGTTGTCATTGTGCCACTGGGTGTCAGTATGGTGACATACTGATAAAAGCCATCAAACACATGCTAATCACTGTGTGGTTTCACTCTTTACAAGCTTCCCCTCCCCTCTGTCATTCATTCTTTTTATCTCCCAGCCCTGCCTGCTCACCTGGGTCTGTCTGCGAGAAGGCCTCACAGGTTGGTTGTCAGGGTGGTTGGGCGCCCATGGCCCCAGGCTCTGATTGGAGTAGAAGTCCATGGGGTAGACTTCCTTCCAACCAATCTCCTGCAGAGCCACAGCTGCCTGAGAGATACATAATAAGACAGTTAATCACAAGTAACATAAAAACAAAGAAGAAAAACAGCTTAAAGTGCGATATCAGTGCCCTGTTATCTAAAGTAGGACTGTATTCGCAGTTTTTGGGGCAAAACGCACTGTGGGGAACAACAGAGGGATGGGAAGATGCAACAGACTGACTATATAGACAAGACAGGTGTCATAATATTAAGCTTGGATAACAGGCAGAGTTGTCATGTTATCCCTATGCAGCTGCACTGCATGACACAACAGCTGTTAGAGGAGAGCAACAGCACTGGCATGACAGTACTGTGACATAAGTGCAGACTGCTCCATATGGAAGAGAAGTGCCTGTGAATATTGATTGTGAATGAAGGAAAGAGCACTTGAATGACTGAACAGATGAATAAACAAACGGTCTGAATGAAAGAACAAATGATTGCTCATTTATTAATTGATGCAAGTATTCATTCATCTTCCAAACAATTTCCATGCTAATTTGGGCTTATTTAGAACATGTATAACAACATATAACAATAAAGCAAGTCATATTAAATCATAACCACCCCCCTCCCCCCCTAAAGAAAACAGAAGAAGACATGAAAGAAGCAGCTTGAAAGTGATGAATTTTCTCTTTTAGTGAGACATGGTGTGTAACAACGCTGACAAGGGAGTGCTCTCTTACATACCCGCTGTATCTCTAAACAAACCAAAATAGAAACACAAACACAACCCTCCCCTTAAAGTGATTTTTCATGCCTTTACATAAACAAGACACATTAAAGGAAAACAGCAGTAGAGGTTGAGATATGGATTTTCTTGAGGCAAACAAATACTGGAAATGAAGCAAATGTAGTTTATTTGTATTACTTATAGGTTTGTCACAAATACTGTGCTGCGCAATTTGTATCGATGCTTATGTGCTGTAAAACACGTATGTTTTGCATTTATTCAAAAAAATATAATAAATAAAAAAACATGCAAAATAATAACTTTCTTCAGTCACATCCAGCTTTCTAAAAAAAAACAATATGTGGGTCAACTGAATTCCTCCTGGACAAACAAACTGAATACTGGAATTCTTCACCATCTTATTTTTTTGCCTCTCCTTCCCCCCAAAGATCCTCCCGCTAGAGTCTTCTTCGTTTTCTCCTTTTCTCTGCCCTTATTCCTCCTCCTCCTCTCGTTCCTCTAGCTGCTACCCGTTGCTCTCCTCCTCTCACACCAACTGCCTCTCTCTATGGAAGCTAGCTTCTCTTGCTAATCCCTGCTCTGACAGGAGAGCCAAGTGTGTCTTATTGACTATAAATATAACATGAGACGCACTGAAAATAAATGCTGCCCCCCTCCCACCCCCCCACCACTCTCCTCCTTGCTCACTCCACCCTCCCATCTCGCTCCTCTTCATCTTCATTATAAATGCCATAGTGAAAAGCACAGCGCACCCGAGACATATAACACTCACAGGTATGAGATGGCGCTGAATTAAGACTTATCACAAAAGCACACGAGCGCACGTATAGACACCAGTGCAGCTGCAAATTATTTAAATGCACAGACATTGTTCCCAAATAGCTACCGGGGGGAGAGCAAAGCCAGCTCTAATACAAAGGGCTTAAGAAAACAGATTGCCACTTTCCTCATTACAGTGGGGCGACTTCACATGCACCGTTACTGTATAGACCTCAGTCAAAAACAATAAAAAGTCGTCATCACTTCGAAGGTGTGTGCGGTCATCATTCTTAATGGCCTCATTGTGAAGTGTACTGTATGTGCAGCACAAACGGCATGCAAAAAAACGTGTAGTCAGAGGAAAAACAGCAACCATTTCAAATCACAATCCAATATTCAAGACAGCAATTCCCCCTCGCAGCCATTTCACAAGGATTCAAATCAGCAGCACGTCTTTGAGGGAAAAATCACTGAGTTAACTAATAGGTGACATCAGATGCAAACCAGCCAAGTCGAATAATAGCACATAACTGCCAAACCCATCACAGAGCAAGCCTGTTTTTAGGTTTGTTCTTTTTTTTTTTTTTTTCTTTTTTTTTCAGGCTCACTACACCAGCTGCAGCGGCACACAAACAAACACTCGCTTTGAAATGGATCTTTATGGGTTGCTGACCGATCTATCTCCCTCCATTTAGACAAACAAGACAGCTGCATGGGTGGGAGGAGGAAAGAGGGGAGGGGATGGGGGTGGGTGGGTGGGGGGGAACTGTGTGGTCCTGTAGCCAGTAGGGGGTGCTAGTCCGCTGTTGATGCTGATCTGTGTGGCTCTTTATGGCAGGAGAAAAGGGAGAGGCGGAGGAGGAGGAGTATTCCATCTCCGGCACAAGCGGGCCTTGATGAATTCTATACAAATTCGCCTCCTTTTCAAACACTTTCCTATACTTAACATTGTTGTTGTTCCCTTACCTGTGTGCACTTTGATGGAGGTTTCAGCATAACATCTACCGAGGGGTTGGGTGTACTACCTGCTGGAAGGTCTGTGTGTGTTTATGTGTGTGTTTGTGTGTGTGTGCAATGCATTATCAGCCTCCTCCGGTAAGTGAGTGACAGTGGTAATCTTGCTGAGAGACTATAAGGTGCATGTTTACCTCATATGGAGACAGCAGGGGTTTAGAGAAGGCTGTGCCCCAATCGATAGAGAGGCGTGGACAAGCGATCTGGACCCACCTGTGGGAGAAAAGGCACATGTTTTTTTTTTTGCACAAAATGTACATCCTTGAGTGGGTGCAAATGCGTGTGCAAAACAAACAGCCAGAGAGGGCGAGAGATTGAGATCCTATTAGACAGGCAGGGCACATCTGCGACTGCATGCTGCATGTGGATATGTGATGCAATGGGTTGTGCGGGGGAGCCTCCCTCCACCTGATCTCCAGCATCTGTTGGAGAGATCTGTCCTGATTTGCAACAGCTCTAAAGACAGCCACACTACACTGTCTGAATGCATAGCCAGCCAGTGAAAGAAGGAGGTTGGTAGTGGTGGTGGTGGTGGAGGGGGGAGGGAGAAAGGGGGTGGTTGCAGGAGGCATAAACAGAAAAACAGGGAACGGAGTGAGCAGAGGTGAAAAGAGAAGAAATGCAGTGAAAGAAAAGAGGGAGAGGTTAGGTGAGTGTGAATAAAAAAGCCGCACCAGCCCGGTCTCCACGGAGGTAGCCTACATAGCTGGCAGACAGGGTGGTGGAGAGAGGGAGGGTGAGGGATAAGGGGGGGGGTGGGGGGGGGGCTGTGTATGAGAGAGATTGGGAGGGGGGGTGAGAAAAATAGAGAGGACACAGATATACAGCGATAGGGAGAAAGAGCAATGAAGACAAAAACAGGGGGGGTTTTGGGGAGGTTGGGAGGGGGGGGGGGGGGCGCTGGTGAAGAGGCACAAGCAAGAGCAGAAGAGGAGAACAGAGAAGGAAGATTGGCAGGGAGAAAAGTGTTTACTCTGGAAAATGCATGAGAGAGGGATGAGGAGGGCGTGGATGTAAACAACTGGAGGGAAAAATGAACAATGGGAAAATGGAGACGGAGAGAAGCGTCCGGGGCTACTGGGGTTAGCTTTCACAGATCAATGCTATCCACAGCTCCATCTCCACTGAGGCAGCGGACCCTCCCTTGTCCCTAATCCTAATGATGGAGCTCCTTCAGAAATATTGACAAATATGAATTAAGCTGCAGTGCATATCAAAACCCTGGAGATAGTGCTGAATCTAGGTAAATGTCAATAAGAATACATCTGTTTAAGAGTTAAGCAGTAAGTGTACGAGCGAATGTAGAGGCATGGGTGGAAAACACATGAAAGACAAAAAAAAAAGAAGTTTTATTGTAATTGCTTGAATACTTTCTTGTCAACGCCGCACTGTCAAATTCCCCATCTGTCTATTCTTCATTTTCAAACTTCCACACAGTTTCTCAGCTGCAGAATTGATTGCACTGTTGACTCTCGCTCCACTCTGCTTTCTGTCACAGAAATATTCTACCCCCTCTGGGCAAACGCATGGCATTTTCTCATTTTCAAATAACACTTTAAAAAAAAAAAAAAAAAAAAAAGAAGAAAAAAAACAGTTTCCCCCCAAAGACTGAATTCTTATTCATCCTCCTAATTTGAGAGCCAGCTGAGTCAGACATATTTGCACTAAGCACCAATCTCCTCAGACCCAAGTTTGCTGAGTTGAGATGGAGAAGTGGAATCTGAAATATGACCTTTAAGCCCATCAGCTGCTTCTCATAACCGGAGCCCTTTACGTAGCCAAACTCTGCACATGTATCAAAATCGTCTTAGCTGATACACACAGGAAGAAGAAACTAATTACAGAGGGCGAGTTTGACAGTGCGCGTGAGTGTGTGCGTGTGTAGAAACGTATAGGGCGCATAGAATGATGCTGTATCTGTGTCTATGTATGTACACATGTGTAGTATGGGCTGAAAAGAACATTAGGAGTGGTTAAAAAGAGGTAGAGTAATTAATAAGCATACCAACTCTTCCACTAAATCCTTGGGGCTACCGTTGAGAGTAAGGTCTGAGAGGAAAGTAAGACAGAAAGCATGAAAGGGAAGGCAGAGAGAGAACCCCTCCTGAGGAGCGCATAGCTGATTGGTGCATGGTGCCAGAAGGGATTTTTCTAACATTAGCACAGAGTCTGACTGAATGGTGCAGTTCAGTAAAATGCATGGTGTCATGCCAGGTACTGCCCCCTGAACGCGGCCAAAATTGCATTTCCAGGCCATATCTGGCCTTCAATCTACCCGGCACAGAAGAGATCCCACATCACAGGGGGCAGTAAAACAGAGAGAGAGAGCTGGAGGAAAGAGGAGAGGGAGGGATGCAGAGACAAAGGGAAAAGGTAGGCTTTTGTCTTATCTGTAAAGTCTCGTTTCCAAACCTATTGCCAAGAAAAAATTAACTAAAATAAAGAATGAGAAAAGGTGTTTGATGGAAATGTGTCTCTTCAATTCCTCTGCAAGTAATCTGTTTAAGTCCGTCAGAAAGAAGAACCCTTAAACCCAAAGAGACTAGGATAAGAAGAAAAAGGATGCAGGACTGAGGAGGGAGTTGCTGTGATATATAAAGCTGAGACCACATGACATTTAGTGCTACTATGCAATGTGAGCTCCAGCCCTTGTCTCGCTGCGTTACTTGCTGTGGCCCATTACACCCTGACACTGTTGGGAGAACCTCCACCTGCATGGCTTCTCTTCAATTACACGCGCAGTCTTGACCCGCCGAAAGCAAAAACAATTAACCTTTCAAAGCTGCGGGAGAACAGAATGTGTTCACCTTTAAGGGTAAACTTAATTGGATTAAAACAAACAATTTCATTCCGGTGGTGTCAAAAGTTTTAATTCAAATAGAAAGATAAAAGGCTGCAATGAACTGGGTGGTATTTGCGGTCTGGTTGAGATAAGTGTGTGTGTGGTGCAGATATCTGTACAATAGTTTAAAACCTGCTTGGGGACAGCCTAATTACACACTTAAGAGCATATGCTAATGGTGTCTCTTTCTTTATATGAGTGAGTGTGTGTGTCTAATGACAGAAAAAGCCCAGGGGTGGGCTCTGTACAGTGTGACGTGTCGGCTAGTGTTGAGCACTAATGTGTCCTCCTCCACCCCACTGGCTATCTCTCAATCTATCTCTCTTTGCTTCCATCCCTCCCTCAACACATGTGGATTCAACGCAGCATGAAACACCTGATGGTTTGTAAAGTCTATTGTAGTCTCATGTAGGATGCCTGTGCTGATTAACTATTTGGAGCAGCAAGGGGAAAAAATTAAAGTAAACAGAGGAAAAGTAAAATGGGTGATAAATATACAAAATTACAAGTGGAGCTTATCAGAAAGCCCAAAATAATTGCAGATGAGACCCCCCCCCGCTGCTGTCCAATCTCAGTCTGAACAAACGAATAAAGCTGTCAACAGGTCTTATCTTCCAAAGTGAACCTTCAATTTTCGTATTTCATTTCTAACCTAGATTCATTAAGGAATACAAAAAACAACCGTTTTTAACAAGGACAAAGGGACCGTTATAAAAAATAAATAAATGCAAAGGTCTCCAATTGAGCTGGAAATTGAACTTTAATACTTTTTTGGCATCGACCGAAATCTGACAAGCACCGAGAGCTGGTACTGAATTTTTATTCTTTGATAAGACAGTTTCTGATTACACTATTTTATTTAAGCACCACTCTTGTATGAAGAATATTTGGCTTCTTTTGTGAAATGAAAAAAAAGTATTTTGTACAAAAACATATCCCCTTAAGTAAGATATCGAAAAAAGTTTTGTTTTAGGATCAGTACAGAAACTAAGGTATTGAGTCAACACTAGTATTGATTTTTTTTCAGAACGATACCCAGCCCAAGTCCTAAATAGTACAAAGACAAAATTATTGCATTGCATTTTGATGTTTATACTCACTTACTAGTTAATTGGGTACATAATGCTAAAACAAATGCAGTATAAAACAGCCCTGCAATAAGTCCTAAGTTAATGAAGGTTATAAATGTTTTTATTGAAGTTTTTATTGAAACCGTTTCAGAGATGTGTTGATTCAACTTACTGGCGTTTTTGGAGGCTATAATTTGTGGCATTGTTGAATTGCAATGGATTGTACTGAAAGGTGTTATATATAATATTAGAAACACTTTTCATTATATGGACTTTTTGCAGCTAGATGCACCTATAGTAATCTGAGTATAAAAGTACATACATGTGGGCCTTAATTTTGTATTCAAACACTTTCCTTTTCCTGACATCCACACCATAAATGCTACTGAAATAGACCTTGTTGAAAAGCCTTTCTTCTGTAATGAGGGTTTGTTTTGGTCGGGTGAATCGTGCCTGACTTACATAATTTTGGAGTTGCACTCATACGTCACTTGGAAGAGGAGAGCCAAAAACAAAGAAAAATATTGCTTTTACCGTGATCGCTCGCTTTGCAACACAGCCCCCTCAACTACCTCTGCATCTCTCTATCTCTCTCTCTCCAACTCACTCTCAATCTCTCTCAGACCTTCTGTCCTCTCACCCACTCCTCCCTCACACATCACACCTCTCATTACTCCACAGTGAGAGGCCAATCTGAGGGAGTGTGAGAAGTGTTGTGTGTGTGTGTGTGACTGTGTGAGTGCCTGTGCGAGTGTGATTGGGACTGTTGCACACCAGTGTCTCACTAACCCCTTGTCAATCTTCACCTCAGTTCTTCTGGTTGGAAGTCAGATAAGACGGGAGAAAGTGCACTCTGAAGCCTGAGCACTTGATATTTCATTGAAGAAACTTGATTTTTTGAAGACATTAATGAGCGCTGCCGGGATGGATAACAGTGTTCGGTGGCAGAGCATGAATCGGCACCTGCCGCTGTGATGATCAGGAACAAGTCATGACAATATCCATGTGTGTATCAATAACGTTGCACTAATCAAATAATTTATTTTGTCTAATGTGTTCACGGTTTCCTTAGGTTCAGGTAAGAAAAAATATTTTTAGACTCATAATAAAATGATTAGAATTAAACTAAAGCTAAAATACCTAAAGGTAAAATATAAAAAACCATCCTGAGCAAGGGCAAGGGTAATTTATTTTTCTAGTTTTGATCGTACTCCAACCTTAATGCGGAAGTAAAAGAGAGAAAAGTTAACACTTAAATAGATTATTCATATATTAATTTCCTATTTCCATGCCTCATGTCTCGAAGCTGTGGAAATTGTCTCAAGCATCGAAGTTGGTTACACTTGACTATTTCTTTTTGCTATGATGGCAAAACTATGGAATCTCACCAAGACATGAATGCCAATTATATTTATGAAGCTACTGTATACGCTACAAACTAGCCTTTGTCAGCTCTTGTTATGGTGTGCACTTGGAAATGATGCTGACTCCTCAATTATGTGTGCAACAATGCTTACAGAATACATTTCAAATGTTGTTGATTGCAACTTTTAGGTGTCTATTTGCTGATCATAATAGTTTTACCAGGTTCCATGATGTGAAAGATAAATAACACATTGTTCATGACAAAGAGACACAGCAGTGATTAAGAAAACTAGAGCCAAAGGAGAAAAGTCTTTGGTGATGAGTGGAAGACAATGAAATTAATCACAACTTAAATGTTGCAGTCTTCATGCGGTGTGGTATGGCTTAAAAGCATCAGGGGTGTTGTCAGGGGGAAAAGACCAAAATGGCACTGCGAACCAGATACAGCCACAAAGTGAATAAGATGCTTAATTCAAAGTCGCCTCAAATTGTCATCATCTTATAAACCACTCATCAATTTTTCGCTCATTGACTGGCTCTCATCTGCTGGCTCTCAAATTATTCTCAATAAATATTTTCTACACTGATGATTTTTAATAAAGACATAGCTTTCAAAATTCGAGCTGGCTCCTGCAAGGCTAGAAGAATATGTGGCCATAGTTGCCACTTTATCTGCTGCGGAGTAGCAATTATGATTCATGAAAAGCATGTGTCCCACTTTGGGTGCACATTAGTGTATGTGTGTGTATATCTTAATACTCACGCATCTACATCTGGCATCAGATCCAGCTTGCTGGGGAAAATCTCAGACAGGAGCACTCGAGTTAAGGACTTGCCCAGTGACTGCAGCCTTGACTCCAGGTGCTACAAAGAGAAGGGAGTAAAATAAAGAGACTGAGGTTTGCAATCCAAACATCAAACACAATTCTCTCTTGGGCTGTGAAACTCTACTATACTACACCATAACAAAGGATAAGTTACAAATCTGACAACCGATGACTTCCACCCACACATACAATTTAAGGTCGTCCAGAAGTTTGTGCTACTGTTAACAATTTCAACAGGAAGACAGTTTTATCCAGCTCTCAGTTTCTGAAGCCTCATCGATCCATCCATCCATTTTCTGCTGCTTATCCAATTCTGCATCGTCTGACAGCAAGTTAAGCAAGATAGCTGACACATCCTTCTTCCCAGCGATGTCCTCCAGCTCCATCTAGCTATCTCGGGCCAAATGGGACGTGAAATCCCTCCAGCATATTCTGGGTCTTCCTCTGGGTGTCCTTCCTGTTGGCTCTGCCCAGAGCACCTCCACGGGGACGTGTCTTGATTAGGTACCCAAACCATCTCATCTGGCTCTTTTCAAAACAAAAGAGCAGCTGTTCTACTCTTCCTGCTGGCAGATGTCCAATCTCCTCAACCTGTCACTATCTGCCCAGACAAACAGTGAAGAAAACTCAGTTCACGTGTTTGTAGCCATGATCCTTTTCTTTGAGTCTCCACCCAGAGCTCAAAACTGTAGGAGAGGAATGTCCAGCAAAAGACTTGTTTATGCTGCTCCAACCCACGTGTCAATCTCACACTACATCATACACTCACTCACGGACAAGACCAAAGACAACACTTATACTCCTTCACTTCTGGCAGCAATTCACTCCTAACCCAAAAGAGGGGAATCCAGTGTTTTCCAGCAGAGTATCACACCCTCAGACTTCACACTTAAACTACTAACAATGACTGTTTGTAACAGTCTGATTAAACCAGCAGAACTACATCATCAATAAAAAGCAAAGATGCAATCCTGAGGTCACTGAGCTGGTGTCTCTCCACTCCTTGGGCACACCTACTGTAGAGATTTTGTCACAGAATCAGTGGCACGGTAAAACCACAACACAACTTTACAATATATCTTGAGGGCAACAATCATAAACCTTTTTAAAGTCCACAAGACAAATGCAGACTGAACAGACACACTCCCATGACCCTTCCTGGCAAGCAAATGATCTGAGCCATTGTTCCACAACCAGCTGTAATAAGTAACTCTGGCATTACATATCCCAAGAGCCAGTTTTTATAGGCATAGTTCAGCAAACCACGGCAAACCACAGCTTTTCCTACTGCACAATTCACAATGCACCAGACCCCTACCCCTAACCGGAGGGTAGTGGGCTCAGGTGACACTGATCCCACTTTACTCCCTCAGGCGGAGCTAGATTGGGCCACTTGGGCACAAGACCAGACACCAGGCCTCATATAAGATCAATAAATGAAACTGTTTAGCCAGTGCAAAGAACTCTGCTCCCTTACTTACTCTGCATTTAAAGTTTTGTGCATTGGTATTTGGACTGAGGTGTTATTCAGGGATGCAGAAGGCAGCTAAACCAAGTGAAGAAATCCAGTAAATGTTCTTTTGGTGAGATAAAGGTATGAGTGTTGCTGATATCCACTGTCCTTGGGAGTATCGCAAGACATTTCTATGACTGTGCTCTTATCAGAGATAGTTCTGACCCCTTACTTAAGAGGTTATCTGATACTCCACTTCTTAATCTTGACAGATCGCTATGGGAGAGCTGGTGGGTCTATTCAAATCCCTTTTTAAAAAAAAAATCCATCCTCCCCTGGCGCCCTAAAGTGAAACTTTTCCCTCACTGGGTGACATTTTTTACATCAATGCTAATGTCATCAGTCAAGTATGTATACTTATCAACAGTAGAAGTACACCAAAATATGCCTGAGAATGTATACAGAGTGATGAAACGTGGGTGTGATGTTTTTAAACTCTAGCATTCAAGTGGAGGTATGTGTATGCTACCATACTTCGAACACTTATACTAATTCAGATATGATGATGTGAGGAAGGCAATACCACTAAACAAAGTCAATCACACAACTGTACAGCAAAAACAAAACGTGGACATTTCAAACAAAAGACAGAGAATAAAGATAATAATATGGAACATGCAGTGGAGGGGAAAGCAGCAGGAGGAGCAGCTGTGGGTTAAGAGTGACCGAGAGGGCTTCTTAGTCGATCGATTAGTACCCCCAGACAGACTTGTGTGCATGCTAATGCATAATAGCTCGTACTTGCAAAGACTTTCAGTTTCTCACTTATGGGTCTGAACCTAATGGACCAGTATGTGTGTGTGTGTGCAGATACATAGGATTTGTGAATTCCCAGGACATCAGTTCTATCTAAGCTACTCTTTTCAGTGGCTGAACTTAAAGCGAATGTTGATACAGTTGAGATGAGTTGTTTGTCCTGAGAGCAATCTTGATCAGAGCCAATGATGCGGACACGCCAAGAATGGTTTCAATATGACAAGATCAAAGGTGTTCCCTGGTATAACAATGTGCGGGCGGTTTGAATGGGTTAGGATTTATTTTAATTGCACTGAATGGTTATCTGATTTAAAATAATTTGTTTTCATTAATTTTTTTTAATTTACAGATTTACTTCATTTGTGATTCAAGTTCTTAATTTAATGGGGCTATGTTATGTTTTAAAAAACTCTTTGATTGTGGACAAACATGGATTACAATACTTTTTAAGCTTTTAAATATTTATTCATTATTCATAATTTAAGTTGTTGACAATCGATAAAAGAAAGTGCTTAAAATTTACATCCCTACCAATAACACATACAACCAACTTTGAAGCCAGCAGTGGGCTTCAGGATAGGGTTTTCTATGGCTGTTTGACTGCATCATCCTAAATGTGAACTAACAAGCTCTCAGTGTGAAGACTGCTTGTCCTATTAGTACTTCATGTCACCAAACCACTTGTCAGAGAAACTTGCACTGAAAAATATTACAAACCATTGCACAAGTGGCTTCAGAACATGAGGCCACTGTGACTGTTGAAATAATGATGCAGACTCTCACCTCCAGGACTTTGGGGCTGCCCTGCCGACCCAGCGTGCCCATGATGAGGCCCCATCTCTGGGCCGAACGAGCCTTGTCAATAGCCTGAAGCCTTAAGGAACGCATGGCCTCGTGGTCATAGTGCTCCCTGGAGAACACCTTACTGTAGGGGTCATATCTACAAACAGCATACAGCATGGATTTAATGTATAAACAAACGTAACCAGACAAACCATATTACACACATTACCATCTATTGTTCAGGTATTTATCTTGAGGACAGAAATGCAAGAAAAGATGAAAAAAATCCAATCATGAAAAGCCATCAAGTATGACAGGAGTTAGTGTATCTTAGGGAAAATGGAGGTATTTCTGAGCATCTAATCTCCTTTTCATCGGTACAAGGGCTTCACTTGAGATTAGAATCTTGTTTATGAGAGAGACCTGTGATCTGCGCGGCAGTGCATATGTCTATAACAACACAATTTCACTTTGCATACAAACACTTCATCAAAACAGAACTTTATCCTCACAAAATGTTATCATGACACCGCAATGAGGCGAGTGATCATAACTGCAAGGGATTCTTTAATTTGAAAAGCATTGAGTAGCATTATAAAATATATTTTCTATGCAGAAAACATTCTTCTGAGTTATTCAATCATGTATTTAACATATGTACACACACACATATATATTGCTTTCTTTTCTCCTTAGTTTCCCAACTTTTACATACATTTTAACTTCTGTGAATAACATAAGAGCTTTAACACTGATTGACTACAATAAACATTTTATAGATGATTTCTGTACATAAATTACAGAGAGGAGAGAAAACATTTGATAACAGTTGGTTTCATTTACAATACCTGTAGGCAGGGATGTCTGGGTTTGCGATCATAATTGACTCCAGGTGAAATCTTCCATCTCCCAGATAACTAAAGAAAAACACCAATCAATTCACAGTTAGCGGTAAAGAGAAGAAATAAAGAAAAATAATTTGTGCAAAGGAAACTCCCTCTAGACGATCATACTCAATGTGAAACCACAATAAATAGCATTTCTATTATTCTCCTATTGACTCCGCCGGCTTTCTCTCTCGTTCTCTTTTTAAATCTCTATGCAGCCTTTTAACATCAGATCAAAGTGTTACCAGGCAGAAGGCCTGAGGCTGGGGTGGAGGGTCTGCCCATCTCTGCTGTCTGGTACATGACCCCAACGATTGCAGCATGCTGTTTACAGAGAATGCAAGCCCTTCCAATTAACCCAGGGTCTGTTGCTGGGGATTCACCGGACCCCGAGCGGAGGCAGAGTTCACAAACCATAAGTACATGGAGGCATGTAGGTGCCTGAAAAGACAAGCTCAGGCAGAACTCTCTAACTCAACCCCCTTTCTCAGGGTCGGGCTGAGAGAAGTCCTGCTGTTAGTGTGAGAGGGCTCAGGGCGGTACCCCTGTACCCCTTCATGCACAGTCTAAGTGGCCCTCCTGAGACAGGACATTCAATTAAACCCACTAATTGGTCAGTATTTAGAGCTGCTTGGAACAGGCTGTGGGTGGCTTGCCATATAGGCTACCTGGAGACGTGTCTAGCCAAGACTTCATTTGTAAGAGTGTGTGTTTGTGTAAAAGCACACACAAATGTCTCTCTGTGCGTGTGTGCATCACAAATAACATTGAAAGCAAAATTAATTCAAGCAGAGCCTCTGTTGCACTGCTTCTCTTTGCTTAGCAACATCCAAGGTCC
Organism: Thunnus maccoyii; assembly: GCF_910596095.1. Classification (NCBI taxonomy): domain Eukaryota; kingdom Metazoa; phylum Chordata; class Actinopteri; order Scombriformes; family Scombridae; genus Thunnus; species Thunnus maccoyii. Next base: position 23,264,330 of record NC_056538.1, read on the forward strand.
TCATATAATTATGTTCCCAACAATAAGCCTGCTGCACTTCAGCCAAAGTTGTCCTCAGCTCTCTGTAGCTTTAAGAGGCTGGTGTGCTCGACTCACTCTCCATATGATCACAGTCCTTCCATCCACATTCCATTGTTCTTAGTAAAAGTGCTCTCGCTATAATGGTAAATGTTGTGCATCTTCGCGTTATGCAACGCTGTATCTTCACATTCACATCTTCATATTGTTCTCGTGAGCGAGAGTGAGAACAGAGGCACCAGGTAGAAATGGTCGACTCATCGTTTCTTATACAGTGGCTCTTTTCAATGCACTTTACAGCTTTAAAAAATATTTTTCTTCATTTGAGAAATGAGACAGAACAGGTCTTTTCTAAAGCTTTTCTAAAGACAAATCTGGCCTCAAAGACTAATACACCACTGCCCATTCTTCATAATGTTCAAGTAGTTCAAAGCTGAGGTAAAATGTAATTCAAATTTGTGCATATAACATTTTTTGGAGCAGTGAGTCATTACTAATTAATCTAAGATCACCCAATATTAAGTATGAATTTAAATGTATTACACTATTGCAGGTATGAAGATGAATAAAATCATACATTTTTTAAGGAAAGCTTCTGTTCTGTGCTGTCTTTCTAAGAGATGAAGAACAAAAAATTGTATCAAAGCCTTTATGATAATTCGTAAAGAGAAGCTTGTTAATAAACTATATATTCTGAAATTAAAGTTTGGGTAAGGCTGTCAATTTTTGAGTCTCTGGAACAAAACAATGCATAATAAAAACATTTCCTCAATTTAGGTTTATGATTACAATTGTACACTGTGGAGGAATGAGCCTTGTGCTACACCAGTGACAGGGAGGATGGGAGGGATACGGCCCACTTCACGTGGGTTGAAGTCCTCGCCACTTCTGCATGTTGTACAGGTGTATTGCATGTACGTGTGTGATGACAGAGAGAGTGAGAAACTGTGAGACAGTGGAAAATAGAGAACACACCCTAAACCTTCCACTTTTTTTCACTCGTACGAGAATATAAACACACACACACACACACACACACACACACACACACTCCGCTTTTGTCTCCCATAGGGCTTGGCTTATGCATACAGCAAAGGATGTCTGTTATGTGTCATTCTGTGTCCTGTTACTGTTTTGCTTGTGTGTGTGTGTGTGTCTGTTTTATGTCTTTGTGTTCTAGGTGCAGCTCACTGATGACTGACTGAGGGCACATGTGTGATGATGTGGGCTGGGTCTATATAGGTGGCTTCTTCCTCTGCCTACACTCTCTCTCAATTCCCTGACACAACACCCAGTTTTTCGTTTGTTCTCTTACTTTATCCTTTTTTTCTTTTTAATAAATGTATTCTTTTGCATCTAACCCGGTATCTTGTCCCTCCTTATGTTGCGGCTTTCGATTCGTTGGTCATAACACCGTCCTCGTGCAGCCATTTTAATCTAATGCACCGGGAGATTTTAATCACATGGACTAACGCTAGATCAGACATACTGGGTGATGCACCTAGGCATAATTATACTCGGGGAATTACCTTATCTCACTGTGCACCACAAAGCATAGGATTCTCTCTACTGTAGAGCGGCGTGAGATGTATAGACACGCAAAGTGGCTGCAAAGGTGTAGGTTGTTGCCTGCACCTGTTACATCGCCAGAACACTCTCCTCCCTGCAGAGCAGGCAGGATAAGCATGCACAGAAATGTCTCACATGAACAGCTATGTTGATGTAAAAACACTGAAGAGCCAACCTTTTAGGACACATGCTGCTGCCTACCGGATTCATCATTTTTTTCTGGTTTAGAGGAAATGAAGAGGAAAATAAGAACTTAAAACAGGCAATCACACAAAGATGAAGCAAATTTACCAACAAAAAGTCACATGTTGCACAGTTTATCATTTGCCACCATGAACGTGCCCGCAGTAGGAGTCATACTTTGTGAAAACATTTTCTTAAAACATGGAAAATTGGTGAGCAGCTGGATGTGTTGTGGTTGGTTTGAAACAGTCAAAAGTGTCTGTGTCTGTCTGGCTTTATAAAATTCAATGCTTTGCACAGTGTGAATGTATTTTTAGTCGTGCCGTTCTGGATCAGCATCTGGCTGTTTCTGGCTGGATATATAATAGAATCCTGATCTGAAGCACACAGACATAGCTACTTGTCACAGCTAGCAATGTCTGATGTGACTGGTGTGATGTCATACTGATTATTCCTCATGTCACATTGGTGGCCATGGCAATGGCAAGGGGTAATTATGGTACCTAACAGGGGGTGTGGGTAGGTGGTGCAGTAACTGGATGAGTCAAGGCTGGATATCTTTGGCTATCTGGATATCTCTGCTAACTACCAGGAAGAAAGGACAGGACCGATCCTGAAAGTGTGAGATGGAAGACAAGAGATGAGAGGTTTCTTACATTATAGCATTGACATGGCGGTCCAAGCGAGGGGAGGTACAGCCCAGAATTTCTCCCGGTGACAGAGGTCGACACTGTGGGACCAGCACGTCATACTCTGGCTTGAGGGCTGCGCTCACAGCCTGCAGCATGGCAGAAGGGAAAAGGAAGGATAGTTAGAAATTCACAGGTCGTGTCCAGCTCACTCTTAAACCTTTCCTTTGTTTTGACATGGCTCTCCAGAAAGAGAGATATGAAGGATAGTCTTTAAGTAACTTCACTACAGAACTGGATGTCATTCATGACTTGAACACATCATTAGAAGTTTAGAGTGAAATACAGAGACCATGTATTAAAACCAGGAAAAATAAGTTAAATTAACAGCAGATCATATCCAGCAAAGAGCCATATAGAGGAGAAGTAAGAGAAAGAATAGATAATCATGAGAAACAGCGGAAAAAAAAAAACAGATCAAATATAATACAAAGAAAACAAAGTGGAGCTGTGAAATGCAGAAAAGTGAGAAAATTGTATACACTAAATATGTGCACAAATAACCAAGAACCACAAATAAAATGATAATTAGAAAAAATCCCTTAATGGGGGGACTAATGCAGTGCCTCCCCAAAACATGCCAGTCCAGAAGAGGCTCATCATCCAAACAACTTCACATTCAACTCTGCACTTCCTTGGATCCTCAGCAATACATCTGCCAAGTGTGAAGTTGAAGCATGTACACAGAGTTCAGGTATGTTATTGAGTTTTTGTAGCGAGTTCATGTCTGAATACATGAAACTAAGAGTATTATACCATGTAAAACATTATGATGTTGCTGATTCTGTATAGATACAAAAACAACACTTGTTTGGCTGCTGTATGTTGCAGCTATGCGTCTGTGCAGCCGCCATATCGGAGAGGTCAAGTTACGCTAGTGAACGAATGCAGTACCGGTATTTACGCTGGTATTTGCGGCCGCTAAATGTTCTCTTTTAATGATATCTTTAACGTTTCTCATCCAAACAACTTCACACTCAACACTGCATTTCCTTGGGTCCCCAGCAATACACCTGCCAAGTGTGAAGTAGATCAGATGAACGGTTGTTGAGAAAAGCGAAGAACAGACAGACAGAGACTTCTTTCTTTGTAGTTAGATAAGGCAACAACACGGGCAGAAGACACAGATGGGTGCAATTGAGGCAGAATATATGGAATATGTATGCAGAAGGAAAAAAATATGAAGGATTGAAAGAGAGCAATGATGCAAAGAATGAGAAAGGTCACACAAGATTACACTGAACATGCGGCCCTAAAGTGATTCTGAATGGGTCGTGCTAGAGGTATAACTCCCAATGCGGCCCCTCGTGGTTGAATGTATGGATTCATGAATCTGCGAAGAAATAAACTATCTATCATGTGGTATATTATGCTATCAATAAATAATAACAAATATGTGAATAAAAACAATATGAACACAACATTCACAAGGGAAATAAATATTTTCTGACAAGAGTGCTTCAATATCTCAAGAAAAATAAACTCTTCCAAACACCTATATTCATTTAAGCAAAGAGAGAAGATGAGAGAGCAAACAATTACAGCAAAGGGGAAAAAAATGAGATAGCGTGTTAGGAGGTGGAAGGATAAATTGAACGATTAAAAGCTAATTTAAGGTGGTCTATAGGGAATAAGGGTGAACTACCGGCTTCTCTCGCCCATACTGTATGACCTCAACAAGCCTACACACCGTAACACGAGTGAGATGGAGGCACACATGCATACAGTACACAACTACAAACACAGATACATATGCGCACACATGCACACATGGATGCACTCAAACTCCCCAACATAAAATATGACCCACACGGGCAGAGTGTGGTTTAAAAATAGTGGTGGTTACATTAGTGAAGTCCTAGAGTGGTGTTGGTTCAACATAGCAAATGAAAGCTGTAGAAGGCATTATAGAATGGAGGGTGAAAAAAAGGGTGTTAAAGCACAATACTATAGCTGCTGCCATTGCTTATATAAAGTGAAGAGAGCCGAGCACGACGCTGAACTGAGAGGCCTTCCGAGTTCATTCCACCTTTCAAATCCAAAATAACTTCTGCCGGATTTCTAAAAACCCACACTTGAACTAAGCTTAAGTGCGGAGTGTGAGTTTGTTCATAAAAGCGGCAGGAAACACAAAAAAGTATTCTGTACAAATGCAGAGAAGTATTTATGTTTGTGTCTATACCGCACAGACACAAATACTTGGGCAGAATAGTAAATACTAGCACATGGGGGAAAAAAAATTATTCAGGTAAAAATACACAGTCACTCCGCTTTAGCTCTATCTGACAAAACAAAAAAATCAGACAGATCCCAATGCTTCATCACCTGTAGTGCTGCCACGAACTGAATAGTGCTGACGAGTGCCAGAGATTGTCCAGGAGGAAAGTTGAACTTGACTGTGTCCAGGAAGTGTGCATTGTCCATCTGGATATCCACAAACACATACAGCATCTTAATACCTGCTGTGGAGTCTATGGGGACTGCAGAGAGACAAAGACAAAAGAAAGACAGATGAATAATTCACTGTGTTATGTCAGGTAAGCCTGCGGTATATACACTATTGATGCTGCCTCAAACATTAGCGCGCAGCACATGTTCAGCAATACAAGCTATATGGGTGCATGTACATATATATAGCTCGCACTCGGTACCCTTGTGATGTGACTGAAACTCATTTGGCGCGTGTCGCCGGCAAACGCAGAAATTGATGCAAAGACCTCAATTATTTAGGGAAGGAGAGGGACACATGCGATTACTATTAATACCATTAATTTCACAGACCATTTACTACGCATCCGGGCCTAGGAGAGGTACCTAGAGATGTGCTGAGCTAGATGCTGAACAGAGTAGGTCCAAGAAAAGAGGGGGAGAGGGCACGGATAAGAAAGAAGAATCATCATTTACGTTGATCATCATAATTATTCTTCCTCTTGTGTTACAATTAATTTGCAGATCAGGATTGAGGGGACTTTGTTGTTATGATTAAGCAAATCGCCCCATTAGGGTGTAGATTTTTTATGAGCGAGTGCAGCTCACTTGATGGCCTAGATTAAAGCAACATTGAGAGAGAGATGGGGTGAACAAAGCATGACAAAAGAGCAGAGGGGTGAATAGAGAAAGGGGGACCGGGAGAGTCCAAAGTGCAGTAAGATATACATCTTTACAAAGGACTGGAGGCAGATGGGATGGAAACCGGGAATGAGGCAGGAGAAATTCCTATGAAGGTGGGTTGGAAAACACTGGAATTCAATTTGAGGGTTAGGGTGGACGATTTAATAATGTACTGTATAAATTCCAAAAGATAGGGCATGGAAGAAAGGAGTGGAAAAAGTAATGGGATACTGTGTGAATGTGGATGTGTGTTCGAGGGCTGGGGGTGGGTTGTCAATTAACTGGCAGCAGAAGTGATGAATGGGCTCACATCTCAGCAGAGAGGGAAGGGAAGGAGATGGATCGGGATTGAAAGAGGTGGGCTTTGCTGCAGGCCACATGTTGAGTGGGAAACCAAGGAGTTAAATATATCATGAGGCTAAAAAGAATTGGAGCGGTTGAGTAAAATCCAGACTGAGACTTACAGCTGTCTGTTGCTTGTTTATAGCCACTCCCAAAACATAAAGGGCAAAGAAAAGTGACATCGATCCGTGTTCACATTAGCATGGTAGCCCGAGAGCACTTAGACGCTGCAATTAGAGAAACAGTCAATGAGATGGACAGGACTCACTTACTCCATCAGTGTTTTTATTCATCTATGTGTTATAACTATAAGGTCACCCGACACAGCTGCTTATTAGTGCCCCTGTAAACAAATACGCAGAAATATCCATGGTGAGTGGGACTGAGAAAAGGTTTGAATTCATGGTATCCTGGCTTCTTTACAAATGGCTTGGTTAACAAATCAATATGTAGAAATAGCTTTCATTCTAAATTGTGCTTGCAGACAATTTAATAAAAAATACAGTAGACTATTGCAACAAATGCTTGTTTTCATTATCAATTAATCTGCTGATAATTCTCTTGATTAACCGATTGATCTATGAAGAGTCAGAAAATAGTGAAAATGCCTGTTATAATTTCTCAAAGTCAAAGGTAACGTCTTCAGATGTCTGTTGTTTCGTCCGACCAACAGTCCAAAACCAGAGGATATTCAATTTACTATCATTTATGACAAAGAAAAGCATTATATCATCACATTTGAAAAGCTGGAACCAGTAATTTTTAAAAAAAAAATTTCTTAAAAAATAACTAGTTGCCAATTAATTTTCTGTTGATCAACTAATCATTGCAGCACTAAAGGAGTCATTTGGGCCTTTTAATATGTTGTCCTGAATTGATTCCTGTGTGATTTATGGCAGTAAAACCTCAGTCTCAACAGTCAATATAAGAAGTCATGAAAATTTTACTTCATTCTAATGTAACATTTGTAGTAACGCTGAGCTGGCACTTGAGAAACGATAGAGGACAGTGGTAATGGAGGTGTTCAGTGAACAGAAACAAGATGTTACACCCAAAAACTATTGAACTTTTTTATATAGAAACTGGATCATACACAAACTCTGCAGACTATGTATTAGAGTAAGTGATAATGCACACTGAGATGTTCTGATATAAGACATTTATTGTTATTATTATTATTATTATTAATAATATATGATGAGAAAGCAATTAGCAGTGTTTTGTGACAGCACTACCTGTAAAGGAGTGTGACTGTATTTCATTAATGTCACGCTGTACACATTCTGATCTTTTTCATCTTCAAGAGTTTAAATCTGTAGAAATTCAATTTATCAAACAATAAAAATCCAGATTCAGATCCAGATTCATGTGACCGTAATATTAGATGATAAATTATTCTCACATCTGATGGGGGGTTTTACTGGATGGCCAATTCATTTCTTTTAGACAATTAAATATAATGACATCATCATTGAGCTGTAGTGCTATAGATCATTTGATGTGATAAACACCGCTTTGAGCCAGTGAAGCAGTGTCATGACATAATATGTAATTATTTAATTCAGTGCAGCTGTAATTTTATTTGTATATTCTGCATGAGAATTCCAGATATTATGTCTGTTACTGCTCTTTTAGCCAGTTTAGAGGGTTAGGGTTAAATCTGAATAGTATTAACAAATAATAATCTGGTCACAAATATCTAGAGATGGAACTGTCAACTGACCTGTTATTCAAACTCAAATTTCCTGGTCGACACTTGCTGAAACTAAAATTGGTATGTTAGGTAACCTCTGCTCAAAAAAGCACTTCTCAAATGAGTTTTGTCCCCAAATTAGTGAGAATCTGCTTGCGATGTGAAAGAAGGTCCACTAATACTTACAGCCACGGCAGCTGGCCTGGAATTATCTAAGCAAGGCTGCTATGTCTGTGCCAACAGTTTTTTTCTGGTGCAGTTTTTTTTGCTTTCATAAATACAACAACAACAATGCGAACAAACCGAATAAAGTGAAACTTCATTTTGGTTTCTCTAATTTGCTCAGCCTCTTGCCTCAGTCATTCTTTCTTTCTTTTTTGGCTTTTTTTGTCATCTTTTTCCAAAAATCCTGTTATAAAACCGTTTAACCATCAATAATGTTAAAAAAAATTTGGATCCCTCACATCAGCAAATATCATTATAACATTAAAACATGCAAAAACATGGTTTTATGATACTGTCTATATTCTCAGTAGATGGGGGAACTTTATGATGACAAAATACAAGATGACATCAGTATTCAAAAGGAGATTCAGGAGAGAGTATAAAAGGGAAATAAAGGAGAGCAGGAGTGATGGTTTCTCTAAGAGTCAGTCAGAGCAGTGTCTTTACTCTTCCACAGGTGTCTGACATCTTGGCAAACAGTGCAGAGGATGTCCTCATGATTGAATGATGAAGGTCAGGAACAAATACACACTGTCACCTGTACACGCGCATTCTTTGGGAATCTTTAGTTCAGCCAATTTCTTTGAAAATATCTTCCATTAATTAATATCTGATCTAACTTAACGACCCCCAAAGAAGTGATCTTTGGTGCCTTTATTGGGTTCTTCTGCACTTAAATGGAAAATGTGTAGAGATCCTATCTCTTTTGTAAACATACAAGCATGCACTCACATATAATTCCATGTATATCATGTGCACACAAACCATACACGCAAAGACAAACAAGACACGAAAAGAGCATTTCAGTGTATTGAAATTCTGTTGGTCATTTCTGGTATTTGGAATAGGTGAGGTTGTTCTGGCAGGGATATATCAAAACTATCGATTTAGCATTTCCTCCCATGTTCAGCAAGAGACAAACAATGGGGGCGAGGGTGAAGGTCCTAAGGAACTGCTTGAGGTTTTCAAAGGACGGCTCTAATGCATGTTCCCCATTGATCTGCTGGGTAAATGTGATGTCCAGGCTCCAAAGGTCTGATATGCCTTCCATACTAGATCTGGGGCAGGGTGCACTAGTTGCATTTTCCGTTGATCAATAGTCGTGTCTGTTTGTCTGTCTGTCTGTGCTCTGCCTTCATTTTCATGCAGCCCACTCTTAAGTAGGTGGGAGTCCTTGATGCTTGCTCACTTCACGCTTCTGTGAGGCACCATCTGCATGCAGAGAGATGGAGAGACAGACAAACACACATGCACGTGCACACACTCACACACACGCACACACTGGTAAAGAGACTCACTCAGACAACTGTGGCCATAGTGCACCATGAAATCAGCTCCAAGGGCTCGGGCGGTGAAGTCGTCCACACAGCAAGCCCCGTACGTCACGTCCCCCATCACAATGGTATCTGCCTCTGTGAACCTGGGATGCACGCACACACAGACACTAATCAGTGCAGTCACAGAACATATGCACCTCCTGTTGTTCGTTACCATAGCGATCAATACACATAGCATGCCAGGCACGGTGTGATTATGAGAGAGCTGAATAAGATCAATCCCCATTCACTTGCTCCAGATAGAGTACACTATATAGTATGTGACAGAAGTCAATGACTGACTCACAGCGTATCAGGGTGACACACTGCTGTTCTCTCTCCAATGGCTCGAGTGCAGCACAAGCTGACTGGTAGTTAAAGCCCTGCTAGACGAGGGATAATAGGTCATCAGTCAGCCTGACCCAAAGAGCAGGGGAAGAAGAGGAAGGCTAGGACTGGTACAAGTAAGCAGATTAGAGTTTGCAGGGGTCTTGGCCAGTCTATCTACAGCCTGGATTTACAGCACATCTGCCTGGGAAACAGAGGACACAGCCTCAGCGAGAGTTAGTATGTGCAGCATTACAATAAACTATTCAGACTAGATGCTTTATGCCACGAGCAGGTGGTGAGAGTGCAGTGCAGACCGTGTGGGCCTAAGTTCCACTTTGAGACTGTATTAGAAAAAAAAAATCATGGCCATCTTGAGAGAAAAAAAACTACCAAATTACACAAGCATCTGTGGACCTCGATCTGTTAGAATGAATTGCTGATCTTGCTACAGAAAAACAAGCTTTCTTTTATCGCCCTTTATGGGCAAATAAAATTCTAAGTAAACCCATAAAGGCTAAGTAAAATGAATAAAGGCTGAGAGTAACAGGGTGGAAGTGCAAATGAACAGAAGCTCGGGGCCCTGTAGGAGAGGAAAGATGGGTAGACGAGGGGGTGGTTGTAAACGGAGGTTGTTGCCAGGTATTTGTGGCTGTATTCTGACAGATTTAGGCTAGACAGAAGGGGTAGAATAGAGATGAGACGGAGGGCTAAGGGAGAGGAGAAAAGTGATAAACAGACATGGCTGCACACAGAACAGCATCTGTAGCAAGTTACAGACTCTTAGTAATATGTCTCCTGCTGCCCAATCTTTCAAGCCACATCCACTCTGTTTATTCCAGGGTCTCCTCCTCACAAGGGGCTTCAGAGCGAAGTTTCTATTTAGCCTTTCCCCCCCTCATTTTCTCTGATGTAATCTTTGACTTGCACTCTCTCTGGGCTCCTCATCATCGTCTGCTAGTTTTCCCTGTCTCTCTTTCTCTCTCTCTGTCTTTCTCTCTCTCCATTTCCCTTTCCCCTCTCCTCTAATGGCTGCTCTCAAGTGAAGGGCAGCACAGGCCAGCTGAGCCCAGGAAAACATAGACAGAGCAACTCATCTGGTAAATAAATATTTGCCTTTGAAGATTTGAATCAATTACTCCCTCCCCTGTCAAGGTTTTTGGTTTTGTCTGTGTGTTTCTGTTTGTACTGTGTACGCGTGCACATGAAGCTGACAGCAGGACGCCGATTATGGGTTACAAAAAATGATATAATCACACAGGTAGTTTGAGGTTTGTGGACTCCTGCACTAGTTTGCTCATTCACTGCGGACCATTGTTTTTTCATCACAGTCCGCTGACTTTGTTTTGGAGTTGCATAAACGTGCACCAACCTTTCAGCTAAAAATACACGGCCTGCCCACCAGAATATAGAGAGACCATTCCCTGCAATCCACGGCAGACCACGCAGAACAATCTACAATGCAAAACACAGCACTACAGAAGATTATTGTATCTAATCAGCCATCTATCTGCCAGAAATACCATTATCACACTATCTCCATTGGCAGTGCAGTGCATATCTAGTTATTTCCAGAGTGCCTATACTGAAATTGCATGGTAATAAATGCTAAGAATCCGATTAAGAGGCCCATATGAGACATGTGATGCTACTGGGACATGGGCAGAGTAATTACTGGGCCACATATAGTCCCATCCCACTGGGAGAGAGGAAGAGAGGGAGGTAAGAAGACAGAACGAAAGAACGTTAGAGAGGACGATCAAATGAAACGTGTATCAGCGTTAATCAAATCCTTCCCCTTACACACACCATCTAACGCAGAGCATACTGTATGATTGGTGGGTACATATAAAGCATAAATGTACAAATTCAATCCCTCCTCCATTTATTCCTCTTTCCATCTCCTCATCTATTCTTCCTTCCTTCCATTCCTCGTCTCTAACGTCAGCCGCTTTCCAGTTTCCCCTCTGTATATCAGCACTGGTTTTGCCTCATCTCAGTTCAGCCATTCCAACTGAAATGTCATTAAGATCTAATTAAGATGTCAGAGAAGCTTGTGAACTCCGTAACAGCCCTTGTTAATTAGCTCTTTAGCATACGGCTCAATATGTGTGAGAAATTGCTGACTGATTTGAATCTTTGTTATAAAATCCACCGCGCTGGTGTGTGCCACAAACACAAGTCTGGGACCAGACTGGAATATATATATATATGCACACACAAGCGCCAGCATGAGGGCAGACACACGACTGTGGATTTAGTGCAAGCTGATTGTATTACTGTTTATCAACAGGTTAAGTAGCTGATATGTTGTATATAAATAGCATTCCACTCAGCTCCATTATTGTCCTATAGCGTGGTAGGATAGGCATGAAAGCAGATTAATCTTTTTGCTCCTGTCTTCTAGATATGATATCCTTCTCTGACTTTGACTGAAATTTCTTCTGATGCCGGCATAAAACAGGAACTTGTTGGCGCCAGAGCCTCACAGCTCGAAGATGTTGCAGCAGACAAAGAGAATGGGAAAACTTCTCCTGTCTCCGAACCATCCCATTAGCACTGCCATTCTGTCACAGTGGCACTTATCTGTTGATGAAAATAACTACACTGAGTAAAACAGGCTTCCGCCATCTTTGGGTTTCTCGTCTGTTTGGATAACTGTTGATTGAAGGTTTGCTGTGTTTTTCACTCTGACACTCAACTGTGCTTTTGGGCAATCAGCTAGACAAACCGTTGGAGTTTAAAAAGGACTCTTTGTTTGACATCTATATTATCAACATGGTATGGAAAACTACAGCATACTGTGTCAATATTATCTTTGATTTGGCTATGGAATAAGGCAATTATGCACTTTTACTGCACTTTCATTTTTTCAGTTGTGTGTGAGTGTCTGCGGGGACATTCCTGTGAATAATAGATTTTTTTTGTTCAGGGAAAGTGGACTGACTAGACTTCAACAGCAATGCAAACACGTATTACCTGGAAGGTATCAATATCAAACAATGGTTGTAATTTAGAGATTCCCCAAGTAATAAAAATCATGAATAAATGAATGAATTTACTGATGATGTGTTAGTCTACCAACTAAAGTTGCCTCTGCAACACACTGTTGCTGCAAGAAGTAAGATGATCGTCCTCATATACACAAGCCATCCTCTTCAATGTCTGGATTATCTTCTAAATAAGATTGTCATTGCACTCCATGCTAATTTGTTTGAATAGTTAATCAGTCTACCTGTTTGGCTATACTGTATCTACAAAACTCTTCTCAAACTTCACCCCTAAGATTAAATACTGTGTGAATACACAGACTACAAAAGCCATATTCAAAACATTGTGACACAACAATCAAATCAGTATTAAAGTACTAAGTCAAAAATATTGCGATTGTGATGTCATGTTTAGTCTTAGGTTCATGTATGCTTATATTTTCATTTTTCTCTATATTTTCGTTAACTGCCTTGCTCAATGGCACTGCAATAATGATTGTTGGGAGAGGATGAATGTTACTGCTTGATTTCCCGACCACCATATTTTCCTGCTAGTTTGCTAATGTAAAGGAAGCAGCTGTAAAAAATCTCTTATGACTCTGATGATGCTTCACTGTACTCATGTGCAGAATGTAATCAAGCCTATTTAAGAATAAAATGCTTTCAATGAGCTGCATTAGTACTGCTTCTCCTGTTTTTATGCATTTATGAGGCAAGTGTATAGATGGTCAACAAGCCTGAGACAGACCAAAATAAACCTATTCATAAAACCTGGTAACAATTGAACTTTTCACTCATCTGCCATCATCAGGTAGGCTAATCCAATTTGCATGCTTCCTTATTTCCCTACTGATGTGATTTAATTTGTTCAGCAGTAACTTTGCTAACCAAGTGCAAAATAGGTGAGAAAATGATCATGATCCTTTTCAAAGCTTTCAGGTTTTAAAGCTTTGCATCCTTTGGTGTCAACCGTAGCCATCACAGCACTTTTATGTCTTTTTAAATGGTATTTTTCATGGTTTCTAACAAGCGTTGGCATCTAATTGAGTCATTAAATAATATAAAGCTGTGACAGGGAATACCAGCATAGGAAAAACACATTATTTGTCTGTTGAAATGATACAACTGCATAGCTGAACTTAGATCCTCTCACATCAACCACATGTTATTCTGGTAGTTTTGCACTGTTTTCTCACAAAAGAGAGGTCCGGTTTTGATCCTCAGCCAAAGCCCTTTCTATATTAGGTTTACATGTTGTCTCAGTGGGTGTGTGGGTTTCCTCCAGGGACTCTGAGTTTTCTCTCATACTCCAAACACATGCAAATGGTTTTGTGACTCTAAATTGCCTTGTACGATTGTGAATGTGTTGACCCTGATGAATTGGAAATCTATCCTGGCGGTTTCACTGCCTTTCACTCAGTGCATGCTGGGATGGACTCCTGCCTGCCTCAGCTTTCTCTGGAATGTACAATACATAGTGCTACCATGTGTTGCTTCGCATATCAGGCCAGCCTTTTTCATTATCCCAGTTCTGTTATCTACACTAAGACTTAATAACATAAATCTCACTTTATATAGGATTCAATTCTTGATACCTATATGAGAATATCCTGCAAAATACATCTGGATTTTCACATTATAGCTCATCAACAGCTGGTAGTAGGCAACAGGTGACTTTCACATGCAGATATTAGTATTTACAATATATCATCAGTGGAAGTAATTACAGTGAGGTGTCTGCTGATGAAGGTGGCAAACAGGCATATGTTAGATAATTTGCTAACACTAGCTGTACATAAAACACAGGTGCACATTACATCAAACAGTATGGTCTGAGCTTTCACAGGTTTCTTGAACAACAGTAAGTCGCAGTCTTTCATTCCAGGTTAATATTATTTCCAACATTATCCAGCACTCATCTGGCTTGCAATTACAGCATCTTACAATTCAATCTTTCATACATCTTTTGGTATTTATACAAGAATGCCCTATATTGCAAAAAGTTATTTGTAATTAATTTTAAGCCAATACCAATCAGTGCCTAATTTATCAGAGTATATGTTGTTGCATTTTTTTATGGGTCACCCTAACCCAAACTAGTACATATGTCTTTTTATTTTCATTATCTCCATCAGCTGTAAGCCTGGAGGGGATCATGCATTACGTCGTGTGTGTGCATGTGTCCATTTGTGTATCTCACATACTACGGAACCCATCAGCCTAATATTTTTGTGCACATTTCCAGCTGTATGCTCAAGGACATCTTTCGGTTGTAGTGATTCACAATTTTTGAAAAAAATATTTTATAACACTATTGACTGCTCTGTTTTAAACCACCATTGACCGCTAATTTCTCACTCCTCTCAACTGGTAGGGGCTGAAAGTGATCAACAACTGCCTCAGTTTGGAATCTTGTTTCCGCTAGGGACAACCAATCACGCCTTTTTGCCACATTACATCAATCGGTGCCAAATTTTGGTACCTTGAGAGCAGGTTGTGTTGCGAATTCAAATAAATATTGATAATATTCCTTATGCTCCTATGGTAAAGCTTGGACTTTCATCACTTCAGCAGTCCTCACCATTTTACGGTATGTGTTAGAACAGAAAAGGGCATTTCTGGCAATTGGCTAGGCTAAAAACAAGGCTTACCTTGTCTGTTGCAGGCCACATTTTGGCTCATTTTTCCTTTTTCAGGTTGTGACTGCCAGAACTTCCTGTAATTGGTCTGAAAGTCCTAAACATCCAAAAAATGTTTTCACACTAGAAACAAACCGAACCATGGTTCAGTTTGATCTGGACCGAGACCATCTCTTTTTGTTGGACCAAGGTTTGGCTGTTTGGTCCGGACTGTGGTCCGGGGGAAGTTTCACACCTGTAATTTTGGTTCGGATCAAACTGAAAAGTCCGAAAGTCTAGACCGAACAAGGTAGGAGTGAAAGGGCCCTTAGAGCAGGATTTGGGATTTTTTTTAAATATGTCACTATGCAGCATAATATGAACATTCTTTTACCACTGACATTGAGTCCAATTTATTTCCTTATACTTAAAACTTTATTCACTTTATAGACAGCTTCATGTGTTATGTTAGGGAGACCTCAGTGAGCATCACAGCTCATTTTTGGTGGAAGCTGATTGCTACAGCAGGGCAGGAAAATGTGAACTCTTGAGATGGGGAGAATCTGATGTGCCAAACTTATGTGGGCAGAGTTAGATTATTACTTTAGCTGCTCCTCCTGCGCTTATTAATGATATCATGAGGAGAGTCAGAAGTTTCCAAAAGATCTACAGAGCTACTCTGAACCAGTTGGCTGAACTTCAGAGAATTTTGATCCTCTCTGCCAATGCTGGGAACCCATAATAAAACCGATATCTTAATTATGTGTTTTTAACTATGGCATTACTAACGATCCAGTCAAATCCTTATGCTAAGCATCCATGAGGATTCTTACTGCCATGTTCATTTATGTTTAAAATGTTTAGCTGTAAGACGTAACACAATGGGACAGCTGGGGTTACTCAAGCTACCTTTTAGTGTGTTTGTGTGTACAAATTTGTGTAAATGAATGGGGCAGAAAGAAAATAAGGGAGTGCAGTGATTAACAAGGGAAGTAGCTGTTTTTGTGTTTCTTGTGTTTTTAGTTCTTGAGGATTTCATATATTGTCTATGCATTTGTGCATTCATTGTTTCAAATTGATACTGTCTGGTTTGATGTACATTGACTAACCCTGGTAAATATACAGACAGGAAGGATTAAACTAGACTAGACCAGAGGCACTGTTCTTATTCCAAAGGAACAAGGACAGTCTTACTGTCTCCTGTCAGTCTAAGAAGAAGGCTGCAGTACACTCTACAATAGGTTGTTTGTCTATATGACTGTGCTGCCAGTGAAACTTTTACATTTGAAGTCTAATAATAGCAGAGGTAGCAGACTGGTCTCATAGGAAACAAAGTGACAAGCGGGTCAGCAAGGTGGCTACAGGTGCAGCAGCGCTGCTCTTGCACAGTTGCCACTGATACACTGTGGGCAGACAGCTCAAATGAGCATATGTGGTGCGATTGCATACCAAGTTAAACCATGCACACACACAGACACACAAACACATACACAAGGACACAAGATCACCATTCCCTGTACACAATATATGTCTGTGGAATATTTCCTACATCTAGTGAAGGCTCATCTTTTATTCCATTACATTTCAGACATCAGCCCCTATCAGCCCATCATGTGTCTGTGAGTGGGCTTTGTCACAGGGCAGAACAGATTTGTCCAGGAAGAGAGGATTCTCCCATAGTAGCAGGGTAGCTCAGTTGAGATGAACCATTGTTATTACCGTACTTAAATGAGTTTAGTTTAGGTAGATGAGAGGAAAAAAAAAAATCAGAAAGAGAAGAGCACAATTTAAGTTTGGTGAACGAGCAAATGTAAGGATTGGGAGATGATACAGAGGGGAAAACAGACAGAACAGGAGAGCTTCAGGTGTGTTTCTTACATAAATAAGACTAGAAGAGAAAAAGAAGGAAAGGGGCAGACAGAGAGGGAGAAAGGGAGAGAGGGGTGAGGATGACAACGAGGAGAGGACAGCCTACGTGAGACAGATGAGCTGTTTGCTGCTGGGTTTGTAATATTAGCAAATCTGATATCTATAATCTGCTTTCCGCGCACATAACATAGAAAATATCCTGACAAAATACCCCCCCTCCAAAAATAAATTTGGCAAGGGGCACTGGGCAGGAGGATTAAATGATCTCCACTCCTTCTCATGTTGTATATATATCTTCCACTCGGTGTATCTCCCTGACTATTTCACATCACTTCGTTGTCATATTGACACAGGAATCCTGGGCTGCCCGTCTTCCACTGTGAACATTTGGAGACAAAAACCCCTGTAAAATATGACAGTCTAACTGCAGTCACTGAACATCTGCCAAGAATGAGTAAACAGAGAGACGTGAGGCAGCGAGTACGGGATGATGCTTAGACAGATGTTTTCAGTAATACCATTAGATAATCCTTTAACTCCCCAAAAAACAAGATCATTACTGCTATTTCTGTGAGTGTATCTCATCTATTTGTCATGGCATTTATTCAAAAGCCCATTATAGAAAAGCCTACAGCTTTATCAAGATAGAGCCCCAAACTGCACAGCATAGCAGAGGATGCGTAAAAGAGCCGCAATCCAATTTACTAAACAAAACAAAATGGTGATATGGCAACAGTTATTACAAGTGACTGATATTGTGCTGATATTGCACTTGGAGGTGAAAACTAAGGGCTAGGCCCACAACCAGGAACAGATCTAATCTCTACGGATCTCAAAAAATAATAATAATAATACAGAACTAAATCTACTTTGGCACAGTGGTTATCAGATCTGTAAGGGTGTAAAGACAGGCATCACGATAAGGGACCAAAGGGGACGGATCATGGGGGTAATAAGAGCTTTTCTGCCACAATAAAGACCAGAACACTTAAGTTTCCTTGAAGCTGCTGCTGCTGCTGCTGCTGGGGTAAACCATGTATTCACTATTTATTCACTTCTTGTTCAGCCTTAGATAAATTAATTATACCATAAGGGGTCATGGAAAGCTCACGTGAATTCTAGTTCAAGTTTAACTTTATTTTCATGTTTATTAAAAATACAATGAAATACTTGTGCCCTGGCTCTCTGCCTCAACACCAAGGACACACCATCCCGAAAACAACAACAAAAAAATACTATAGACCTACATAGACTATGCACACAGTGCATTCATACGTGTTCATTGTAAACACAATATACAGTACACAATAACATTGCAACAACAATGTGAGGTGCACATGGGTGTCTCAGTTGTTTAGCAACCTGACTGCCTGTGGAAAGAAGCCGTTAATACTATTCTTAGGGACTACATTAAGCTAGCTAATGAAAACTAGGTCTTATGTAGCATACTATGTCTCTACATCATCAGATATTCATGACTAAATAAGCAACAATCTGAGTGTGATTTAGGACAAAAAACATCCTTAGTTATTATTTTTTAGAGTAGCTGTAATTAATCTTTTTTATAATGAATCATGTGTAAAGTAAAAGGGGACACTCATACTGATGAACCCACAGAGAATTATCCCCTGACTCAGCAGTACCCGGAGGTGTTTTGAATCTCTTAGCTCATTGTTTTGGTTTTTACGGCTCATAACGTTACTGTTTTGGTTCACTCTCATGGCTCTCATTATGTTGTTTTTGGCCACAGCAGCATGGCTTTATGGATGGCAATGTCAGTCTGTTAGTTGGTCCATCAATTTGGTCCAGATGGAAAGACAATCTCAACAACTACTGGATGGATTGTCATGAAATTTTGTACAGACATTCAGGGTGGCCAGAAGATTAATCTTACGTTGTCTGTCTTCATCAAGACAGCGGTTGATCAGATTTGACTGACACTGCTGGCAACATTAGGGGAAAATCCCACAATTGTCATCAGATTTTGCATCAAATGTTGCAAAACTCTGGTTTTAGGAAGCATGTGAGGTCAACCTTTTCCAACTAGGCTTCATCGATCTCAAACTAGTGAGAAAAGCAAAGACAAAAAAAACATTACATAAATCTCATGTGAAATTACATCAACTCTTTGGCAGAAACTCTAACTTTGGCATGAATTGTACATTGGACCTCATCACTAATAGCATGACGCTGACTGAGAAAATTGGTGTTGAGAGCCTTTAAATTTTTCCAGGTACGATTAAAAAAAAAATGAGCCAGAAGTAAAAATTTACATGCTGCCTGCACATTCCGGTTTGGACAACAATATTAATCAAACACAGTACTTTGCCGCCTTTCTAGCCACAATCCTCGACATAAAAGTCAACTCTGAAAAATAACGATAATAAAAACCTTTTCTTGTAGCGATTGATGAGGTCACATCTATCTAATCCGTCTTTCATTCACCCCTAAGGCTTCTCTCCATCATCTGTCATTTGGCGCCCTCCAGTCATTTCACAGTCCCTCTCCTCTCTCTTTATTTTCTCAAGCTTTTTGACTCCTTTTCTCTCGTCTTATGCTCCTTGTCATAATTTCTCTGAGCTGCTGTCTATCATTACATTTATCACTTAATTTTTGGGAACGCCCACTCATTAGGATTTCTCTCAATGCTTGATGAATCTAGGTGAGTCCCCTTGATTGAGTTGTCCTTTATTTATCCTCTAACGAAAAAGGACATCTCTGTGCTGCTGTTCTCTCTCCGTTTCTCTTAACAGGAGTATACAGCATCTACGTATAGCTACAGTAATCCACTGTAGAAAATGATTAACAAAATGAGAAAATAAGATAATTATGACTTAAAAGACATGTTCGTATTTTCAAAATAGGATTAGAAAAGTGTTGACCTATCTCTAGTCATAGGCTGAGCTGTGTTCACAATCCACAATGTTGTTTCACAAAAGACAGTGAAACACAAATTGCAGTTCTCGATCCTATAAAACAGAAACACAAAAACACAAATTACCCTTTCATATGTTTTTTTTTTTGTTGTTTTTGTTCTTTCCAATTTGCGTATTGTGGAACCCCAATTTGTGTCCTTCAACTGCCACAGCAATGTCAGTGGAATTACTGTGAAAGGACATTTTAAAAGCATATGTAATATTCATCCAATACGTTCTTTCCTTGCATAATATTACACGGCTTTCTGTGAGTGCAATTACATGGACATGTGCCTGGGACTGTGCCATCCAAAATCAGAGTGATTATGGCAGGTTGAGTGGTGGTATTGGAGAAAGAACAGAGGGGAAAAGGGGGGCTGTAACCTTCAGTATTAAGCATTGCTTATCTCTTCTACACACTGCTGAGAAGAGGGAAAATGTGTTTGTATCAGTGCTTCATAAATAAGAAGTATCCAGCCTGAGATAACACCGGTGGTCTCTTCAGCAGTGGAATGAGCAACTACTGCTTCACCCATGTGTTCTCATTACCATCCACATTTTTCCTTTAGAAGTCAAAGGCCAGGCATTAAGATGATTAATGCAGATAAACACACAAGACCTCCATCTGGCTTTCCAAGTCTTGTCCAAGTTGCAGCCAAAGTGACAGTTTTTTTCTTACTGTATCTCTAAAGGGAATCAATTGTACTTTCACGTCAGCTCAGGCAATTTCCAAGGTGCTATCTGTCAAGATATCATATTACACAGTGTCAGCAGCTATCAGGATTTCCAGTCTGCCTGGATATGATGTCCCCCTAGATGAGATGTGATTAAGATTAGCAAAGACAGAACCGATAGGTACCTTGGTGGTCCTCCAGGCCTTTGTCTGTGACATGCTGTGGGACAAAGGTGTGGCTGATTCACTTTACACTCTCCTGTATCACTACCTGACACTACAATCTAATTCACCTGAGAAAGCACTAGTGTATCGTCATTGCCAGGGGGTCACCAGTAACTGCTCTGACAAAACTACCTGGGGTAGTTATGATTGTAGCCCGACTGATACAGGATTTTTGAGGCTGACAGAGAGATTCATATTTAAGATTTTATAAAACACAACCAACCTAACCCATAACATAAAATAGCATTTTTGATAAGGTTCCCTTAAATTTGTTTTTTTAATACTTCCGACGAAGAAGCATACTGAACAGGATGTTTTACAGCTGAAAAATAAACTTGTCAGTATTCTCTGGTGGTCAAACTATAGAATTGTGATACTGTTTCAAAACATATCTTTGGCATTTATGTGATTCAATTTCCTGTCACTTCTCGGCCGACATATACACTGATACAGATAGATCTCTAATGAGCCAATATGGGCTTGGCCAATTTATCGGTCGTGCTCTAGTTAGGATGACAGTCTTGAGTTTCATTCTTGAATATTTGCCTTCTCTTTTCCTGCTCCTGACTTATATATCACATTTAAAAGGAGGAGGATGAGCGGAGGATCAAATATGTAAGTCAGAGGGAAATATATCTCAACAAAGTGCTCAACTCCAAATACAAATTTGGCAAGTGGAGCTGGGCAGGTATTAAATGTTTCTCTTTCTCTCTCAATTTAACTTACATTTCATGTCTCCGTTTCCATCTGTATAGACGGTAAGAGACAACACATAGAAACAGGAAACATGACTGACAGTGACAAGTCTTTACAGGGTTGGAGGGTGGTCGCTGATGAGATGTTGAATTCAACATAAGCTTCAGGTAGGCAGTAAGCGTGCGCCTGGTAGAAGAGCTAATTAGACAGCCCATGGCTGTATGGTTGAGCTGGAAGCCCATATATGAGGATCTCATATAGCCGAATTAAGAGACAGCACAGACACATAACCCTGCAGCAAAGTGCTCATATGCACGAAACACTCACATAGGCTTATACATACATGCTGGCTCATAGATATTCACTCACACTCAGATCTGTTGCTACAGCTCAGCTGTGCTGTGGGCGCTGTGAAGACTGTGACGATGTAAGGGCAAGGAGGCGTTGCAGGTTCCTACAAGGCTTCTTCCTAATGGTAGAGTTGACATTTACCCTGGGAAGCTGTGGCTGCTGCTCCCACAGAAATGATTCAACCTGCCGTGAAGAATATAGAGAAATCTATTCTGATGGATGAGACGACTGCGGTGCCGGTGACGGACCCGGAGATGTCTGGGGGCCATGTGTGCATTCTGTACCTTAATTTACCAACACACTGCATCTGACATGCCTGTTACTTGAGTCACCCAGGGTCTATGTTGACAGTTATCTAGAATAGTACATGATGGAGCGAGACAGAAAACAGGTACAGCAGGTCAATGGGATCGTTAAATGAGCATCTTCCATCACAGGTTTTGTTGAATCATACATATGAGCACACGACTCCTCCAGAAGGCTCGACAATGAGCATTTCAGAACCAACTGCCTCCACACCAGCTCTCGTCACCGATAAGACCTGACTGAATCCTGCTCTTGTTCTGACAGTCATGTTATTGCTGGTCACACATTTTTTCCAGACATTCATCCTTTTTTTTTTTTTTTACCTTTATACTTTTTTTTTTACTTTTTCAAAAGGTCCACAGAGTGTTAAAAACCTGCATCACAGAAAGTCTGCCAGTCCTGATAAACTGCAAAAACCTTGATAAAGCTTGTTAAAACACTGTAGTCATAAACAAAGTCTTGCACATTTGAAAATCTACCTTTATGATCTCTTTTAAGAAATAAAACAAGTAATTATTGACATAACCTGAAAATGTCCTTGCTAAGCTAATTTAAAACCACCAAGGATTTGACTGAAGAAAGGCATTTAAGAAGGTTTATCGTCTAATCATCGTTCAAGGCAGTTGACAAAGACTATGCAAATATAAATGAAAGACATTTAAGCATACAACAACAACTAAACAGAATGTAGACTGGAGCTGGTGTCTGGTTTCAGACATTGTAATGGATGGCTACCATTTGTTTAGACTTGTCAAGCTAAGACTAAAGCTGGAGTGTTCTTTCACAAAGAAGTTTTTTTTTTTTAGCCTAAGGAAGTGTTTTTGCCACAATTTACTATTATGGTGATTTGGTGTGACTCCATCAGCTCAGTGTCTTTGGATGTTAGACACCATTTATTATGGTGTTTTCAGACTGCTACAAATAGCAAATCCCTGACTCATCCCTGTATATTGAATGCTGTGGCTGAATGGCCATCTCTGTCAATGGCTATCTCTGTCAATACAGCTTAGTCACTGGTGTATCTTTACATATATATAAGGCCATTTTTAGGAAAGCTTCCTTCCTACTCTTGCTTCTATATTAATCAGAAATGTGGGCCTCATTATATTTTATTTTGAAGACCTATGATATTTTTTGTCTGTTATTTTGCAGAAAGACTTGAAATTAAAAGGAATTGGTAACTGGTGAAAGGGTTTAGGGTAAAATATTCTGGTGACTGTCAATGCTTTCAGTAAGATATTACTCATACTTTTTAATGGACCAATCTCTACTTGTCTGTGACCTGCTAGCCTCCTCTCATTCCTACTTCACTACTTTTTAGTACATGATGTTTTATTATATTCATTATATTGAATGCTTTTTTGAGGTTCTGACCTGTCTATGACACTCAGCGCCACTATCATCTTGACGAGGTCTCAATTGACATTCTAAACATAAAAGCTATATAAAATAAATACAAAAACACCATGAAGTGACACCTATGACACTCTAAATGTATCATCCAGTCATTTTAGATATCACCCTAATCTTTAATGTTATACTAGTGCAACACTTGAGCTGTCTGATCTGAAGTAACCGACCAAACAGCCCTTAATCACATTGGTTATCGATCTAAAAGTAGTTAAAATATATATATAAAAAAAAAAAATTATGTTTGTTGTTCCCTTTATTTGGTTTTAATCCTTAATAATTGTCACTATGGTTGTGCAGTCATTCTGTATTTTTTCAAATCATCAAATGAATTCAATAATCACCACAGATGTGTCAATTATGGTAATTTAGTACTTTGGTGTAAAGGCTCTATTCCCTGAGAAACACCACCAGTAACAGTAGAAATAGAGTGAATGTAGCCACATTTAACACATGTTGTTATCCGTACATATATGACAATAATGAAAATATATTAGACAGCATTTCCCAATTTTAATTCATTTTAGGCCAGAAAGTGCAACCTTCTCTAAAACTACCAATTAACTGCCAGTTAGATAATCTCTGAAGGTGCTAATTCATGTACTTTTTTGTATAAATTTCATCTGTGCTTCGTTAACTGCAGTGCAAGTTTTGTTTTATAATAAAACGTCTATTCAATCCACTTTAATTCACCAATACTGCAATTCAGGGAGTCCTGTATACATATATTAAGAACAAACAATTAGACAGTTATAACATGTATACTGTCTGTTACTGTATGATCTATGATGAATCAAGAATCAGTCACTCCTTTCAGTCAGAGGAAAGAATGTTTCATTTTTCACTATTGTCTTTTGCTTCAATACCAGGAGCTCTTTGGCATTGTGTGCTCAGTGAATTTGTCATTCAACCACCAAACATCAGAGAACAAGAGCTCGGATTAGGTTACAGGCCAGCATCTCCATGCAGAGGCCCTGGGTTTCTGTGCCAGGAAAACAGTGAAAGAACATTAAATGCTAGTGCTGTCCTCAGGATTAGGACATTCAGGCAGCTTCACACACCCTGCTCTCTGCTA
This sequence comes from Thunnus maccoyii, assembly GCF_910596095.1. Lineage (NCBI taxonomy): Eukaryota > Metazoa > Chordata > Actinopteri > Scombriformes > Scombridae > Thunnus > Thunnus maccoyii. The sequence continues at coordinate 23,288,931 of NC_056538.1, forward strand.
CTCGCATTGTATTGCTCCATTGTCACAAAAACAGCAGCAGCAGCAGCAGCAGTTGTAAATACTGAAATAAATTCATGAAAGTATTTCGGTAACACTTGCTATGATGCCCATGTCTATAATGCATTGTTAACATACTTATGTGTTAAAATCTGCTTATAGCATCGCATAATTATAATTATAAACACTCATAAATATCCATAATGCTTTATAACAATAATCATAACACATAAAGAATTTCATAATGACTTGTAAAGGTCAAGTGTCATAATACTTAATAATTGCTGACATTTTTTGCAAGGATCATAGAGTATCATAATTTTCATAATGCATTATAATCACTTACAAAGTTTTTTTAAGGAGTCACTTTTGTTGATTAAACATTTACATAAAAGTAAAATATACAGCTGCAGGTAAAGTAGAAATTGTTTCAGGAATTATATATAATTTGAGTCAATTTAGTGTTTGGAGTGAGTTTTTTGGGTAACGAAACATTAATGAAATGTAAATGTCCATCATTCAGTTGTTTTAAATTGGAGTACCTTACCAGTGCTCAGTTTATTGTATATTACGACCTGTTATATACAGCTACAGGTAAAGTAGTAGTAGTCATTGTCTATTATGACCTGTTAAACAAATAAATTAATTTTACAACATTTTGTGTTGTTCTTGCATAGATTTAATGATATTTTTTTCACTTTACTTAAAGCAAACAATGACCACTTAGAGTAACTTATAATCACATTATAATGCATTATAACAGTGATTATAATGCATTATAAAACCATTATTATGTATTGCAACTACGAGAATTATATTACACTATGATCCTTGCAAAAACATTGTCAGTGAGTGACCAGCAATTATTAAGTATTATGACACCTGACCTTATAAGTCATTATAAAATGCTTTATAATGTGTTATGATTATTGTTATAAAGCTAATGAATATTTACAGGTACTATAACTATAGAGTGCTACAAGGAGATTATATCACATTATAAGTTTGTTTATAATGCATTATAGACATAGGCGTCATAGAAAGTGTTACCAGTATTTCTTAAAGCTAAAACAAGAAAGCTGGAATACCATCAAAAACAATAAAACATATGGTACAGTGACAGCTAGGGGTGCAATGGATAGCGAACTCACTGTTCAGATCGTATCACGGTTTTGAGTAATGGACCGGATCATTTTTCAGATCAGCAAAAAAAAAAAAGGAGACAAATATAACTATGCTTTCCATTTATTCTGTAACACTTAAAGCAAGGAATTTTTGCTTAGATGAAAACAATATTCCAGATGTCCAATGTTTGAATAAAATCTTAAAATATATAAAATATTCAATACTCCATTGTTATATTAAATTGCATTATGAGGCACTATATCTTCTTCTTTTAAACATGCTAGTGAATGAAACAATATCATACCATATATACCATATCACCAAAACTTGAGGATAACTTACAAACATGAACACACGTCTTGTCCTGCAGCTTAGCTTGTTGAACGAGCCACCAATCAAACATTCGGTTAGTAGCTAGATGGCTGATTAGCTGCTCAGCTGCAGCACATTACACAGTGTGTAAACATACATGCAGATGTCACTTCAGACCCGTCAGATGCTGGTTTGGTCAATGTCTGTCTGTCCATGACTTGTACTTAAAGCCGTTTGTTTACTTTGTCTCCAAGGAGACATTAAATTATGCAGTTATCTGCGGTTCACATGCGTGCTGAACCATGGGGGGCGATCCGTACAGATCAGGGATCAACTACGTTCCTTTACACCATTAGTGACAGCACATACATCATTGCTTACCTTTATCAATTATTTCCTTTATTCTGAAAGCTTTTTCTCTTTTGTTTACATGTGAAAGCGGAATTCATGAATCTTTGAATTACTATGACAATATCAACGGTGGGAGAATAAAAGAAAGGAATAAAAAGGTGTAAAGGGAATCAGATGAAGGGTTGGCAGTGAAATAAATTGACTTTATACATTAGAGCGGTTTAGTGTACAGACCAATCTAATTTAAAGCACAAGAAGGACTTCCATCTGACAGTGCTCAGGTTTCTGTAGCATCAATCAAAAAGCACTATATAAACTGACATGATATGGGTGAAATAATACATGTGCATACACTCATTTGCAAGTCCTTAGATACATCTACCTTAATATAATGCACTTTAATACATTTAGAAACTTCATTGAGATTATCATATATGGTGTTTGTTGAGAGTGTGTCAGAGAAGTGTTAATTCAACTTCATGGTCATGTTGGTGGATATAGTTTGTGGTGTAGTTGAATTGTGTGTATGTGTGAATCAGGATTTCCTCCTGGTTGTTGGTGTGAATGGAAATGAAATAGAAAGATAGGAAGAAAGAGGGAGGGACAGATAGAAAGATGGACAGGCAGAGGGACAGACAAACATAGAGAGAGAGAAAACATCAAATAGCACTGCATTGCCTGCATCACATTAAAGATGGTGACTGTTTGAGAGTGACTATATATGGGGTGTGTGTTTTAGCCTTAGTGTATTAACTGCAGCGTGGCCATAATTCGGACCAGCTTGTCCTCATTAAGACTTAGCAGTCTATCCCACTGAAGCTCCTTACTTTGAGGGCAGCTTAGCCCTTTCATCCCCATTTTGATATGGACCTCAGCCCTGTCTCCTGGGTACACGGGACTGTGGTAGTGGCGGTGATGGCAGCCCAACTCCCGTGACCTCTGATAGCCCTCAATATAAGCTGGGTGACACAAGGTCAGATGCCTGCTATGCCAACACCCAAAGGTTACTGTCATTCACTCTGTCCAAACTCTACTCTCCGATCCCATGCTAGATGCACTGCTTCCTCCATTTGCTAGATTTTCATCAATGCAACAGCTGGCTGGGTTGTTGCCACAAAAAGACTGTTCTGAAATGTCAGCTGCTGTAAAGTCTGGTTTAAATATTTCTCATTCTCTATCTTGATGGTTATTTTTAAGTTTTACATGTGATACCTACTGGGAGTTATCTTATTTACTAATTTTCCAATGTTTGTTAGAACTGGTAAAAGCCTTCCCAGCACAACAGTCTGGTTTCTCTCCAACAAGCATACCTTATGTTTCATCTGAGGGTAGGTTAAACTTGCAGACACCAACACCTTTCATGCAAGTTAAGCCTTTGAAGTGATAAACTGAATTCTGAGCACTTGTGTTGTGATTGTTATCAAGAATATTCTGACAGTACAGTATGAAGTGTAAACAGGCTTAAACCAAGACCTTTAAGGTTCCTTTAGTTCTTCCTTACAAATGCTGCAATTTTATCTCCACTTCAGCATCAAAGATCATACAGTGAAGGGCCACCAGATGGTGTTGACCTTATATTCACTGTTTGTTCCTGTAAGCCCTTACCAAAGGCAGACGTGATGTGACTGTCAACTAAAACTGACATTCTTGTTGCCATCAAATAAGCAAAGTGTCTCTCAGCAGATTCTCACGCATCCAGGTCACAATATCTACACAAAGTAAGTCGAAGGCAACTGGAGTTTTTGGGGCCATTAAATGCAGGCTCTTGGGCTTTAGCATGCACATCAGCTTCCCTAAAGTATGTAAACTTTAACCAAGACCTTCTGCTTTGTGTCTGAGGCACAAATACTCACTGTGACCCTGTTTTAATGAATCAACCATTGTCTTACATTCTCTATGGTGATCAGGAAGGATGAAACATAGAGTTTAAGAATTCTTGTTATCAGAACTTGCATATTTGGTAGTTTTGGCTATTATTTGCATGGGTAATAACATTTTTTAAAGAAATTATTGCGCAGATCTGAGAACATGTTGACATTGCTTAAAATGGCCAAAAATCTGACAGGCAAGAGAAACATTTTACAGGTGTATAAACACAGGCAAACCTATGTAGAAAAGAAAATGAAAGTGAATCTTAAATGATTACCAAAATTGCCCATTGTGAACATCCATCCTAGTTCATAGACCTGCAAACAGACCATCCTGGATTAACGTTGAACAACTGTACTTACCATAAATGTGCACATACACTGTTTTCCCTTGAAATGAGGGATTATTGATGACAGTTCTGTTATACCTCCAAACAAACTGGTTTAGATAAACTGGCAAAACAGTTGATTACGACCTGTTTGATCACCTGACTGCTACTTTCTTGCCACGAGACTTTGTTGTAGCCATGTCAGAGCAAAGTGTTATACTGACAAAAACGATGGCCAACATCCAAAAATAAGACTCAAGTGGTACTAAAATGTTGACTGCCCTTTGTATGATTCTGGATGACCAACAGGTTTGTTGATCATCGAGAATAACACAAAATTTGTTATTTTTTTTAGGGTGACAACAGTAGCCATACTCAGCTTTCATTCAAGGCCTTGAATAGCTTCACTGTGTTCAGTTTTAATACTCAACTTGCCTGTGCAAAACATATTCATAGCTACACAGAGACTCTGATGTTCATCCAGGATTCAAAGAACCCATCTGTTAGTCTGAAAAGACTGGGATTGCAAAGAATGTTTTTACATAGTAAGGAAGCACAGACTGAAGCAATATGGCTTAAGGGAATCTATATAGCAGGAGCTAATAAAGGGAAACCGTGAGAACCATCGTCTCTGCCGCAGTCTGGGGGAGAAATCATGCGGATGGTGAAAAATACAGAGACATGGGCGGTATAGGACAAGGTTTGAAGGCAGTGAGAAAAGCAATTGGTGTCCACTAATTGTTCTCATTAGAAGAGATGGGGCTGATTTAGCAGACTCCATGATGGACATGGCAAATTTAAACATATAAATGTGGACTGCATGGGTGTGTGGTTTGAAAGCAATGGAGCACATAGTGGTGGCTCTCCTTCTGATAGTAGCAGGACTGATAAGACCAGACCCTATCATCAAATCTTCACTAACATCTTTCTTGTGATAAAAAGTAGTTAAGATGAAGAAATGAGTGTAAAGAGAGTGACAGAGATAAAGCGATAGAGGTGTGACACAGCTGGAGTAAATGATGAACAAAATGGTGGAGTAAAAAGAGAAGACAGATAAAACAGTTGAGGCAAGGGAGCAATACAAGCCCCTGCCTGTCACCAAAGTTTTATCTTTTAAAAATACATGTCTTGACATAGTAACCCATTGTTTTCCATGCAAAGGCTCTACTTGGGCGGCCCGCCCAGGTAGATTAAGACCAGGTAGATAAAATAAGAATTCAAAACAACACAGATTTGTACTGCTGTCTTGGTATTTACTGCTGTATTAGTTGGATTCAATGAATGAACGAAAAGGAGAAAGGCAGAGGAGGAAAAAAAAACTAATAACTGTTTCCACAGTTAATCGTCTGTTGAGTGTTTGATGGCTATTCATTTCTGCTTTAGAACGTAACCGCAATGAAACAATCAGAAAAAAAAACGTTTTATATCTCATTCACAGGTTCTTGCTACTGCCACTCCCTTTCCTCGCTTGACCACCGTCAGGCTGTCTCTCTCTCGCTCACACTCTCAGCTCGGTCGTGCTCTCTCTTTTTCTCTCATCTTTTTTAAAACTCGTCAGGAATCAATACTGAAGCACTTCCTTGTTTTGTGAATGAAGAGGTACACAAGTTGAAGCAGCCGCGCTGTGTGTGTTTGACAAATCAGTGATGATCATCCCTGCAAATCCTCCCCCTGAAGTTCCTGTACTTTTGGAAAGTACTACCCCTAGAGCAGGGATTTTTTAGTGGGTAAAACAATCTCTCTAGACCTTGGTCCCTCCAGTGGAAACACAGGTAGAGAAACTGAGTTCCTCAAAAGGTTCTTAGTCCTTGGGGAAAGTTCCTGCGGTTGAAACGCAGCTACAGTGGGAATCTCTTACATAGTTGAACTGTCAGAACATCTAACCAGAGTGTTCAAGTCTCAAGGAATCAGCATTTACCACAAACCATTCAATACCATAACATTTCTGCTGGTACTCTAAAGACAAAACTCTCCTGAGAGGAAGACTGGAGTGGTGTATGACATCATCATGACATCACATGTGACAGCTCTGGGGAGCACTACATCAGTGAAACAGCAAGAACCCTCAACAAGAGGCTGAACGAACATCACCAACAGACATCAGCTGTCTGAACAAACTCTATCCACTGATGAAGGCCAAAAGATGTGGATAAAAGCTCTAAAAATGTTCCTAATAAGAGGACCTTGAGTGCTTTTTAATTTTTTCTATTTTCCTACAAAGAACTCTGTAACCTTTGTTTGACTAGCTTATTACTGAACATGCTTGTCACACGCCGCTCTACCAAGCACCACAAGTCAATTTTCAATCTGTGGGAAGTACTGTAATGTCAATCACACTAATACAGTCAAACTGATGTGTTGCAAAGTTCCTGTGCGAAATCAAATATCTGCCCACGCTGAAAAGTTTATGGCAGCTCCCGCCACTCTATTCTTCATCTTGTCCATCTCATAAGCGGGTTAGTATTGACTAAACACCTATGAGAGGAATCCACTTTGGGTGTTTAATGACGGCATCAATTTTCTTTGAGAAAACACTTAGCAGATGGTACTCCAGAGAAACAGAAACCAACTTAAGGTGAATTAAGAATACTGAGACAACAGCCAGGGAGAAAAATGGTGGAAAATAGAGCAGATTTTTATTGTACCTCATAGCGGCCCTAAGTGTTTTTTCAGAATGTGTGTTTCTATTTACTAAACACTAAAGTACATTTTTTTTTATTTAGCACAGTGTAGACCAAACCACAGTGTAGCATAAAAGACAAACTATTAGGTCTAGACCACATTAATGCTGAAGCACTTCTCACTGCAGGAAGAAAAAAAACAAAAAAACTTTGTGGTGTCTGTGTGATGGAGTGCTGGTGTGCAATAGGGCATATGCAGACTGAAACAAGATGTAATTAACAAGAATAATATCTCTTCCCTCCTCCAACTGTGAGCAAGAGAAGCTGTGAAATCTGCTCTGTCCTAAAACAGCATAATTGTGTCTCATTTTCTGCTGAACCCCTGATTGAATCGGAGGCGGGGAATTACGATAAAGCTCTTGCTCTCCTAATGAGTACCAAGTGGCCACGGCAGTTAAAGTTCGTCCGCTGCTGGCTTGACTTCTACGCCTGCTACTCACTCACAGACTCTCAAATACCTTAAGCCATCAAAATACAAACTCTCTTTCTTTCTCAGTTGCATCTTACCTCTCAATGATGTCAGCGATGACACAGGCAAACATCTGCAGGCCCTCTGGAAGCTGCAGAGCCACTGAAAGGAGTAGAAAATGCAAACAGAAAAGTTAGACACTTGTTTTTGAGTGACAGCAACATGTTCTTTAATAAGTCCAAGGCTGCAAAGCTATACATATTCCAGAGTGCTTCAACGACAGCAAATGGTGACGTTTCAGGTCAATTTCCCCCCTGCCACAGTAGTGCTGTTGGTTTATTTTAGCGGGTGACGGGCTGTTGGAAATATAGTGGAAACCAATCACTACAGGTCTATCTCTACAGCTCATGGCTTGTACAGAGCCATTAAACTGTCTCTTTTTCCTGTCACTCTCCATTCCTGCCACTGGCTCTATGAGTCAAACTTTTACTCTCTCTCTCTCTGCCACTGAAACAAACAAAAACTCCCCTTGCCTCATGCAAGTTCATGTCTCAAAGCTAGAATTAAATATGGGCAAACTGAGGGAGCTACTAGAAATTTTAATCAAGCAGCCAATTAACAAGCATTGATTCTGCTGATGGTGTTGCATGTTGACAACATGAGACCTACTGATCTATTGATATGTGACACCGACTGAGATGAACTGATGGAAAAACCTTGTTTAGGGTGAGATTTACTAAGTAGTTTGTGCCTCGTTTCAGAATCTGCATTAAGAGATAGCCATTTTTTTTTTTTTTTTTATCAGGCAGAAGGACCTGGAAGCACAGTTTGCCTGTCATCTCCACTGCACCCTGCCTGCAGTCAGTGAAGTGCCGCTCTTTCTGTTATGCATATTAATTTAAGGAAAGATCACACAATCATGTGTGGTTGCACATTCTGCTGGATTTACTAATGTAAATGCAGAGGTCAGTGTTGCATGAAAGATTCTCCACCTGTCAAAAGCAGGTGCCACTTTACTCAGGTATATTAAATGGTAGGTTGTAGTGGGGGAAAAATGAATTTTAACTAACCTGATTTGTATGTAAACCTCAGTGGGTCTCATTCACAAACAGTACGGACACACAAATCTGTGCTTAAACCATGTGTACAAATGTTTTAAGCACAAATCCGGGATTCATCAATATGTTCCTACCTGAATTTGTTCTTACTCTGCAAACAAATTTAGAACTGCCTTAGACATGCATACGCATGAATCATAATGTCCCATGGTCTTAAAAAAGACCAAAAGACCACCAAAGGGGGAGCAGAGTTGTGGCTATGCAGCCTGAACCTTAAAATAGCAGCAGTTTAAATTCTTCCTTAAAACTAAGTTTTGTCCTTTGAATCTTTATTCCATCAATTTAATATTTAAACCATACTGAACTGCTTTGAAGTGCTGTATAAATAAAAAGGTATAAGGCAGCAATTAATGCTTACTTTTCTTATTGATTAATCTGACGATTAGTTTTATGATTAATCCTTTAGGCTAAAAAAAATTTGAAAAATAGTGATCCCAACCCACAGCCCAAGGCAACATGTTTAAACTTCTTGTTTTGTTTAAACAAACCAGAAAAACTCAAAGATATTAAGTGTTTGATATTAATTAGAGCAAAACATGAAAGTCTTGCATTTGAAAGGCTGGTAAATGTTTGGCATTTTTCAATGATAAATGACTTCAACGATTAGCCTAATTTATCATCAAAACTGTTGACAACTACTTTTCTGTTGATCAACTAATTGATTACCTGACTAAACATATCAGTGCTAAAATGTATAATGAGGCACTAAAATTACCTTTTTAATACATAAACAAATGTGCATATTGCATCCACATGTGGGATTCCAGGGATACATTATTCCTTAGAAAACCATCTCCAACCTTGTCCTATTGTGGTCTGAGTATCTGCTGAGCCCGTAGCTTCTTCTTGATCAGGTAAACCAGATTGTGATGTCTTGTATTTCTTTATAAATAACCTTTTGATGTACATCATTCCATCTGTTGTTTTCCTTTCCTTCCTCCAGATCATTTAATGTGACTTTGCTTGCTTTAATTTCACATTTCTATAAATAAATATAATTAAGTTTTACATTTGTTCAATTGCAGCCAAAATATTACTTCACTACTTTTTTTTAGCTTTGTATTCTCAAACAAACTGAACTGCAGCTTTTAAGACGTCCTCTCAAGATAATATCATCATGTTTTCTTAGAATTCATAGTTAGATGAAAATCCAAATGTCCTTTAGGGATTTCTTAAGATATAAGTCTTGTGGTTTTTGCATTAAAGACCTTATTTTATTTGGTAGATCAAGAATCTGTGATTTAGTATACATTAATCCCGTCAACTCGTCATCAAATAAACATGATGACATCTTGGTATCAGAGACTACTAAGATATTGATGATGTCAAGTATAAGCCCTAAGGGAATAATAGAGCAGGCATCAGAGTATGAAGTGGATGAGAAGGGAATGACAGGGGTGACAGAGAGATTAGGAAGGAAAACAAATATGGTTCTGTAAAAAGGCACAACCTTTAATAATAAAAAATAATACAAAACAATTAGCCTATTGAACATTTTTCCTCATTTTGGACTGCAATTTTAAAAATGCATAGAGTGAAAAATGTCATACCAATTAGGGTTGAAACAGATGATTATTTCATTATGACTTAATCACTTGATTATTCTTTCAGTAAACCAATTCCTCAATTGTTGATTGATTGATAAAATAATAATAATAATAGAAAAATGTTCATCACAATTTCACAGTGCCCAATGCTTGGTTAATATGACAAACAGTCCAAAATCAATTGACTTAAATGACCAATCAATTATCAAACAACACAGTTGGTTTATTATTTCCTGTTGATCGACTAATCGACTGACACATCAATTCATAACTGATTCTAATGAACAAATATGTTTTTCAAGAGAAAAAAGTAGGGTAATAATATATATAACAATAAATAAATTTAGCTTTCTAGCAACAAGTGTCAATATTTAAAGCTTAATCAAAAAATAAAATTAGACATAATATGAACATCACTTGTACCAAGATAATTAGTCATTTTAATCAGGAAAACATGTTTATCTGCATTGGAAACAAACGATACCTTTTACAGATTCCTTTCAAATCCTTTGAGATATCAAGATGTTAAATGAATCACTTGTTTCCAATGCAAACAAACATATTTTTGGTATAGAAAACTAAAAAATTAACAGGTTATGAAAATAGTTGACTCATGTTTCACAAAAACTCAAAATTCTGTTTCACGGCAGACTTAAGACAGGATTTTTTGATTTGTTTTTGATTAACTAGAATGAGTGTCAGTATGTTTTTGTTGGTTTGGAATTGTGTGAAATGTGGGGATTATATTGTTCATTGTTTTTGCTGTTTGATGTTTCAGACTACAGCCTTTGTGAAGCAGTAATTTACTTATGCTTCATGTAGATTTGAGATGATCCGTTTACAAGGTGTTGTGAAGTCCCTGCCACAAAGTCAGACACACAGAGATAGAACCTGGAGACAAAGCCTTTGTTTCAATCAACCATGACATTTTCTCCCAGTCCAACTCTGTCACACCTTACTTCAATAAATCCATCAATGTCTCAGTGGACACTTAAAATTCAGAGACATCGAATTCGGCACACCAACGTTTCTACATGACTACGCCTGAAACAATTTCAAGACTGCAGTGCCCGACAGCATTAAGCAATAAAAGCTGGGACAGACAAAAGGCCAAGAAGGTTGAGGCAGGATGGTCATGAGATTGAGTGATAGATGGAGCGGTACGAAGAGGAGGAGCGAAAGCACCTCTTACTGATGAAAGGTTAAGGGATCACCGAGCTCCCCTGCAGACAGTGAGAGACAGGTCATTACCTAGAAAAGGGCAAGTTTATTAACAGAGAAAGGTTTCAGAGCACACCTCTGCCACAGCTGACAGAGGCAAAGAGCTTTCTCCATCTACTGCCCGTGGCGAAAGGTGAGTCAGATGCTGGAAGTAGGACCGGCTGTTTGAATGCACGTTTGCACGTAAGCATTAGAAGCTACCTTTGGAAGTGCACGCATGCCCTCCAAAAAACAGAGCACCTAAACCACATGGACATAAAGAGAGATAAAAAGAGTTCATTTAATTGCTTCGGCTTTTTAAAATTTGCAGTGCCAAAAAGTTTAATTTCAGTTTACGTGAACTATCAATCATCAATCTAATCATGCTGTTATATGAGCCTATTATTGTATTGCTAATGGCTGTACAGGTAACAAAAAGCTACATGTGGGATTATGTTAAAAATCAAAAACAAGAGGTAAACTAAGAAAGTGCTGGAAAGACCAATTTATCAGTGGACAGCAGACAGAACAGGCAAAGCCAGGGGATTTCTCAGAATTTACAACAGGGTTATGGTTAGGAAAACTAAAATAAGCCTATAGACAGATTTCAGGCTGTAGCCAAATACATTTCTGGTGTGAATGCACAACATTTAGGGCTAGACGTGGCGAATTGTCAACTGCACTGTGATAACAGAAGTAGGAGTAGTATGTGTGCGTGTGATGCATGTCTGAAACTGTTTTAGAGGTGTTGATTCAACTTTAGGAGACTATTCAGTGCGGTGCACATTTGTAATTTTAAGTCCAACCTCATTTACATCAAAGCAGATCAATTAAATATATATTAAATATATAAATTAACCAATTAATTCTGAGATAACTGAACCTTTTTTTTTTTTAAACTCAACTCATTATCATGACTTAATATTCAATATTTTGGAATTGTCTCTATATTTGGAAAAGTTTGTACAGTATGTGTTCACATATCACAAGCAAATGATATACAGACTATGAATATAGACATGATACATGCAAATGCACCCACTGTGTATGTTAATGTATGTATGTATGTATGTCTTTTAATGAGGCTGAATTCAGCTAACACATACATGTCCAGTCTGTAGATACTACTGACTATGATCTGCTTGAACTTTACACTGGCAGCCAGCGCTCTCACTACTGTCATGTTTTCTATAAAAGGAACACGCTGTTCAGACAGAGGAGAAAAGGCCATCTTGGACTGCTTATAGAGGACTCATTTTTGTATTTTGGGGATGAATGAAAACAGCAGCTCTATTATTGTGAGGTACACAAAGAGAAAAAAAACTTAAAAGTACTTCTAGGTCACCATCAATGGTAGACTAGAATTTACTGTCAAACCGAACTTGTTATGATTTTCTTTTTTAAATTTGTGGTCTGAAGATTGTGTAGTTAACATTGGTACAATTTAAAATGCATTGTGTTATTGCAGCTATTCTTTTTTTTTTTTGATTTTTCTACTTTTATGCCCTATGGAGCATGAAAGTATCATAGAAAAACTTTGGAGCAACTAAAAGGAGGAACTGAAAGCTCAACATGGCGCTTATTTTCTTGCAGGCCAAGGAAATATCTAACGAGAAATTGTCAACTGCACTAATCTTTTGATTGTCTGTAGATTAGTTGTGAGAAGACCTTGGAAAACAGAACAACTCCCCAACCATTTCACAATCCCCGCAAGGAAGCACTTTCATGGATTCAAGGATCCTCGAGACACTCAAGGCCGTACTGTTCTTTATCTCCATGTCTTGTCTCATTTTTTTTGTGTTTTTCCGAGTGAGATACTGTAGTCGAATGCAAAGTTGAACAACTGTTGTAGGCTAGATTAAAATGGTAGGAATGAATGTGACCTGAGCTCAAAAACAGCTCAGACTGTACATGATTTCAAATCCAAACTAGTGGCCATAACTCTACATATGGCTGTAAAAGCTTTTATTTTAAACTAAACACCACAATCTTTACGTGGAAACACAAATGCTAGTTTCAATTAAAGCCTAACTGATAAATCTGGGTCACAATTCTTTAAAAAACAAATTTAGGATTATTTAAGCAAGTCTAGAAAAAGCAAACCTGCCTGTATGTTCTGCATTTGCCATCACCTGGAAAGCTAAACAGTCGTTTTGATGATATGACTTCTAACTCTGCGAATAGACCGGAACAGACTGATGGGAGACTCAATGCAAAAAAAGTGCAAAAAACACACCAGTATCTACTAAAGGTACATAATGTTGTAAGTTAACATAAGCCATATGTTCACCAAAACGTGGATAAATACACTACTTCCATCTCAACTGTCACTGGCTAGCCTTGTGAACCCACTTCTGGCTCATTTGTTGGTCTGCATTACAGTTTACTGATTGGCTCACAGGCATGTTACTCGAACGGTTTCTTCCTCTGTAAACAAAACACTTGACTAACGGCAGCTAGTTCTTGTCACCTAATTAAATTTTCGTTCACTATTCTTTATCTGCACTACATGTGCAATGCACACAAGACAGCAGACAGCCAACAGCAGTTACCAAAACTCTGAAAAACTGAGTTGCTCTTGAAAACATTTGAGATCCACATCACAGTATATCAAAACATTCAATTAGATTAAAATGAGAAAATGAGGCAAAACAAGGATGCACTGCTCGTGACTATTTATAAACTCAGATACAAAGGATGGGCAGCCAAAAATTCTACTGTATGTTCCTCAGTCCTCTATTTCAAAGGCACAGTGTCTGAGATTCAAGAGGAGTTCAAAGGATGACAAAGAAACAGATGGACACAAAGAGGAACAGAGAGAGACGGAGGTGATAAGGTGAGTGATGCTCTCAGTTCAGAGAAAGAGGGTGAGCTCTGATAAAAAAAAACGTTACACAACAAAAAAGCGAAGGCATCAGGCTGTGGTAAACCACATGCTCCCAACAGGGACATCTAAAAAAAAAAAAAAAAAAAAGATTTCCTTTTGGCATGTTATCTGAATATTTACACCCAAGGCAGGAGCAACTGAAAGATTAGACATTTTTACATTTAAATTTGTGATTTTTCTTAGACTGAAGCACACCATTGAAGCATTAAACCATGAGCTGTTTCATGAGGAACTCCAAATATACGGAAAAGTCTAAATAAACATTAACAATGTTATAGTTGTCAGTTTCTTTCAAAATAAAAACAATTGACGTGTAAAATTAGCACGGTTGATAAGTTTTGAAGTGTTAAAAGACACACAGAACTCATTTTTGTATAATTTTATTACACCAAAAGACAAAAAAAACATTTGTAACTAATTTACTTAATTGTTAATTTCATGTAAATGAGAGCATCACACGGACACAGAATAATTAACACCTGAAGAGATAAACCAAAAGTGGTCTTTGCTCACTTGTACTTTGTAAATAGAAGAAACAAAAATCTCTGACGCACAGTAAGTATCATTTAGATTTTTCTAAATGGGTAGGGTACAGTACAACAGATGCATTTCAGTTATTTTAAATGGGTTGGCTATATGAAAAGACAAACAAGACGATACATGAATACTGATTCAGGGATGCGTGTTTATTACAAGGTCATGTAATGAGAAGTTAGAGGAGGTGCAGAGGAACTCTACAGACTAAGTCTAAGCAGTGCACATGTTATAGAAGGAGAAGCGGAGGTGTTACTAACATTAACAATGGCACTGTTCAAGTGTCCCAGGAAGTCGTGACAGTCTAACAGTGAGCCAGCGTGCACAATACCAGGACCCTGACACTGAAGAAGCCAAATGAAATTCAGCCTCTTTAACATTATTCACAGCTGTGCTTTTCTGCTGTGATGTGTAAAAACACCATCGTTGAAAGAAGCCTAATGGTCAACATAGTTAAACAGACAAAAAAAGTGTGCAACCAATAGAAAAAATAGGTAATCTATGAGAAGTGCAGGAAAATACACCGCAGCAATGACTACGTATTACAGAAGAAGTTGCCATAATTTGAAAAAAAGACCTATTCAATTTAAATGGATTAATGGATTAATTGATTTATTGTTAAATGGATTAACAATAAATACTGACTTGAAATAAGTTGCAGGGATACATTAGCAGCATTTTTCCTATGGTGCATGCACACAGGTGTTTTCACTTTACATGCTTGATTAGACCTCCTCTGAGGACTGTGTGGGCATGCTGAGACTATGATTGACATTTCTCTTACCCCCCCAATTAGTTTTGTTGTACCTGTTTGAGGTTAAAAGTTCATCTTTATCATTTTTAGCGGTTCATGTAGTTTAGTGAGCTCCTCCCTCTGCCAACATGAGCAAAAGTCTAATCAGCCAAATGAAGTGCAAACACCTGTGTGGGTGTGCAGGGCCTTTAAGGAACAGTTTTTGTCATCCAGACAGCTTTTAAGTGATATGTTTTTGAACCCTAGTCACTTTATAAAGACGCTTGTGAGCATCTGTTCTGTGTGTGAAGCCATGCATAAATACATAATTGTATGCATTTTAATTAACAGGTTTTTTTTAATTCATGCTACTCCTGGTAAGTCATTTACAGTGTTTTTACAATGGAGGCAGCCATCCCTTGCTTATTAAGGGTGAAATTTCATCTCAAGCTACTAGAAATTCTGTAGACAAATGTTAAAGTATGTAAGAAAATACATATTACATATTTAGAAAATGTATTGTATGTTATTGCAATCTCTTCCAAACAGTCAGACTTTTGCTGATCTCTGTTAACCAGGTGCAAAATGGAAGTAACACTACGGATACAGGCATGAAATACTACCACACACACTCAGCCTTGCTAACAGGATAGTCAAACAATGTAATATTAACTAATGTTAAGAAAGGCTATACTGAAACAACCTTATGCTTTGCCTGTTGCCATATACCACTACATATCGACGTCGGTGAAGCTTCTTACTCTGCACACACTGCAGGCTTTTGCTACACTATTCGACGCTTTTGCTCAGATCTGATTATTCTGTTTGACTCTAGGTTTTTTTTAAAGTAACACATATCCTTTATCAGTTTTAATAACCTCCATCCTGAAATAACACAGATGAACAAAAGATATCACAACAAAAGATATGACGTCTGAACAGTCTGTCAGAGAGACAGCCAAAATTGCTGCTTAATTGTGTTTTGATAAATTGATTTTTTTTTTTCCCCTCTTGTGTTTGCTGATTATGAGTTCTGCTTTCAATATGGGTCAAATAAAAACAGAAAAAAAAATCATCTCATTTCTTGCATTTGTTTTTACACAGACATCTGTTTTGCATCAATGGGGAGAAATTATCAGTTTGGCCACTCTCTCACAGCTGTAGTGTGAGTGTAGCCTTCCATCTCTGTCAATGACACATAAGCACGATTCCTGAGGGAATTGTCCCCCCCCCCCCCCGAAGATCAAAGAAGGCTAATACATCCACCTCATAAATTGAGTGTTAACCGGCTCAAAACACACTTAGACATGAAGTGCTTGTGGAGAGCATCTTGAGTACGCCACAAGGAAAACACAATATATATTTGTTATTTCTGAATCACGTCACTACAGAGGCACAAATAAATTTAATCTTACTGCTTTATTTACGGTTGTTGCTGCTAGTTATTTTTTGCACACAGAGTTCTAAATGTTACAGTCATTGTAGGATGACCTGAATTTTAGACAGCAAACCTTTTGTAAACTGGGTCTGTTTTTTGATATGTCACAGTGCTGAATAAACCTGCGTGGTTTGCACAGGTTTTTTTTGTACAATAAAGTCGTCAAAGTAGGTCAAAGCACAGATGCACAGCATCTTGAATGAATACTAACAGACATTGTTTTTGAGTACATGATTCTTAATACTTTGCAGCCTGAGTGATCATATATTCACTTCGAACTGATAATCAGTTGTTAATGAGGTCTTAGTAAAAAATTAAAGGAAGATGCTTCAATGCAGAGTTGCTATAAAGCTATATAAAGCTTTAGCTTATATTAGTTGCAACCTTGGGGGGAAATTCAGGACATATAATAAATATGTTTTCTCATACAAGCTAACCAAGGGCATGGTATCACAGTGTCGACTCTGGGTTTATGGATGAAGATCATTTAAAGGGGACATATCATGCATATTTCCAGGTCTATATTTATGTTCTGGGGCTCTACTGGAATATCTTTGCATGATTTACAGTTAAAAAAAACTTCTTATTTATCTTATACTGGCCCTTAATGCAGCCCCTCAGTTCAGCCTCTGTCTGAAACAGGTTGTTTTAGCTCTCATCTCTTTAAAGTCCCCCTTTCAATGAGCCTGCTCTCTTCTGATTGGCCAGCTCCTGGAAGATGCATCTTGGCAGACTTCCTGCAGCTCAGGAGGCTACAAACAAAGAGTAGTGGTAGGATTTCACTTCCTTTTCTCGTTCTTTACCTAAAATGGAAACTTCTCAAATACATCCGTACATGTTCGAACCCGAATCAAATCTGAAATATGCGAGTGGACAATGCAAACAACCCATGGAACAACTTAAGCAATGAAGACTACGGAACGGACGGCCCTTTGTGGGCATGAGCGAACAATCTGATGTCATCACAAGGAGGAAGCAGAGGTAACATTGCAAACGAAGCGTGCAAAGCAGACTGAAGCCTGACTTTTGACTTGCAGGGAACCCTTTTTTCATACGTACTTTGACCATGTTTAACATAAGACATCCAACATCATGACAGTTTTAAATTGACAGAAAATCACAAAAAGAATATGTCCCGCTGTCCAAAAAATAATACTTTGTACTCAGGAGAGTGGTATAGCATAGTGTGTAAAATACTGTAGTCCAGTCCCTGTTCAAGTACACTTAATATAACTTTCTTCAAAAGTCAGTTGTGCCTCCACCACAAGCACTATAGATTTCTGTGCATCTGTGTGTGGACTTCAGAGTTCACATGATATCCATGTGGTTTTGTTGAACAACCGATTTTCCTAATGGAGTGCCACCCAGACTCTATTTTGTCCTTTCCATACAGTTTATTCTGTCATTTGAAATCTGTCATTTAATTAGTTCAAATTCTAATTATATGAGTGACTGTCTTTGTTAAAAGCCTAAATATGAGGTTCCTATTCATGTGCCAAATGAATCATGAGCTGTAAAAACATTTGAGCTCACCTCTCGTAGCCTTTGCCTGTCTCACTCGCCAAACTGTCTTGGGGATCTCAAAGTTGTAATTTGCAGGCAGGGCTTTGATCGCCTCCTTTAATTCTGGGTCTTGCAGGATCTCATCTGGAATTTGATTGGCTACCCGCCGTGGTCCTCGGACTAAAGAGAAAGTTAAATTACAAAACTGTTAGCAATGCAGTGAACACAGATTGAGGTATAAACACAAGATCCAACAAACTAAGTCTATATTCTTCAGACAAGCTGGTCACACATGTGAAACGATTATGCAAAAGGTCACAGTCAGATAAAATTGTGAATACGTTATCAGCGGGGTTATTCAGCTGTATTCAGCCAACTCCCAGGAGTGCTGATGGGAGCAGTCTGAATCACAAGTCACTCTGCACCAAATCAAGCTGAACGTATGCTTTAAAACAAGCTTCACATGTTTTGCAGATCAGACTGGCCCTTGGAGTGTGGAGGGGAGAGAGGACAATTCAGAAAATTCGCTCTACATCCTCTTCAAATGTGTCTCCCACATCTGCAGTGGTAGACCACGTGTTATGATGTATGAGAAGTGGGGGACTTCTGGGAGCACCAAAGATCTGTCTTTGTAGCATCCTCTCAAATAAGTTTCTACAAGCTACTGGGTAGCTTGAAATGGCTGCTGAAATAGGAGAAAAAGTGAGGGAGATTTCACTGGCAGAGTTTGAGCTCAATGTAGCACCATTTGTTTTCAGGTAAAGGCAAAATTTCAGTGACAACCACAATGTATCTACCTTTAAATGGGGACTCCACCAGCAATTTACCTCCTTTGGTTACTGGCCATAAATTGTATTTTCAGTACAACATTCACCTTTTCAAGTAAAGTATGTGAACCTCTTGAGCATATTGGAATTTTCTATTGTTTTACCATTATTTCTTTATCAATTCAAAACCAGTATTTTTTATATGAAATGACAAGTGTATGTTTATCAATTCCATATTCTTTTTTTTAGGAAACTAATAGTGTAGTCAAAAGAATAAGTAAAAAAAAATGTGTAAACTTTTGTAGGTGCAAAAGTTTGTGAACCCTGAGCTGCATTGCTTAAAACAAGCAGGTAAAGGTAAGGTAAATTAACCAATGAAATGGACCGATGAAATGAGAGATCTTTAGGGAAGAAATTGGGCAGCACTGATTTGAAACGGAGATCAAATCAGGTCAGTTTAGTCTTGGCAAAGTGAGCCCATACAGGACAATCATGCCGAAAGGAAAATAAATCTCAGAGGATCTCAGGAAGAGGGTGGTGACAGAACATCTGTCTGGGGGAAAGCTATAAATTCATCTAAAAAAAAAAAAACTGTGCTCTATCGGTGCACCATGAGACAGATTATCTACAAACGGAGAGCACTGAAATGACTGCAATTCCGCCTAGAAGTGGATGACTTTCTAAAATATCTGCAAGAGCTGCAAGAAAAGTGATGATTCAGGTAGAAGCCAATCCAAACATAACATCTAGGGATTTGAAGACCTCTCTTGTTGTATCTGGGACACATGTGCATGCTTCCACAATAAGAAGACAACTCAGTCAGCATGGCTTATATGGGAGGGTTGTTAGGAGGAGGCCTCTGCTCTCAAAAAAGAACTGCTGCCTGTCTCAACTTTGCCAGAGAGCACCTGGAGAAACCTGAAGCTTTCTAGAAGTCCATTCTGTGGACAGATGAGTCCAAAATTGAACTAGTCACAACCAAAACTGCAATGTTTGGCGAAAAGTCAACACTGCATACCACCAAAACAACCTTCTCCCAACAGTGAAGCATGGTGGTTGGAACATTAAGATCTGGCCCTGCTTTATGTCCTCGGGACCTGGACAACTCCACATAGTCCAGAGAATCATGAATGTGGAGGAATATTGTAAAATCCTGGAACATAACCTCAAGCTGTTAGTTGTGAAGTTCAAGCTTGGCTGAAAATGGATCATACAACATGATAATGATCAAAGGCATTCCAGTAACACATTCAAGGAATGGCAAAGGAAGAAGAGGATTTGTGTTCTGGATTGGCCAAGTCAAAATCTGGATCTGAATCCAATTGAAATGCTATGGCAGGGTCTGAAGCAGGCGGTTTATGCCAGACGCCCATCCAAACTCACTCGACCGGCTGCGTTCTGCAAGGAGGAGAGGGAAAAAATCCCCCCATGATTAGTTGCTACAGAAACCATTTGGTTGTGGTTATTGCTGCGAAAGGGAGTGCAATACCCTATTACCTGAAGGGGTTCGTATATTTTTGTACCCATGAAATCTGAGTTTTTGTTAAATCAAGTTAAATCAACCACTTTTGCTGAATAAACAATGGCAATATATAATTTTCTTTTGTTTGAGTCAGTATTATGAATATGGGTATAGATTCACATTTAATAAGGTTTTTTTTTTTTTTTTTTTTAAAGAAATACTGATTATTTCTAGAGTTCATAAACTTTCAAGCAGCACTGTATACATAATACTGCTTGGAATAATAATGTGTCTTATATGCTTTTACTCCTCAAAAAATATAATTACCTCATTAAAAACCTTAACATTCAACCTATTATTTCTCCCTCACTGAAAATTCCAGAAACAATGAAAACAAATATTGTTCATTTCAAAAGTTTAACTGCTGGACAAAAGACGACTCCTACTTCACTGAAAAGTCCATTCTCAGTGTATGTGCACTGAAGGTTTCAAGTTTCACTCACACACTTGTGTAAGCTGCATCCTGGACCACGATTAGCCTTCAAACTAGTTGTGATGTCACAAGTGATGTCTCAAATCACGCTCATAGGGCCACGGCTTATATTCAGATTTTCACTGAGCACACAGAAACTTTCTTCAGCAAATTAATGTAAAAACAACTTCCTAATTTCAGACTCTGCACATACATCAATCTGCACAGTGAAGCTCAAACATCCAAGTGAAGTAACAATATGCAAAATGCATTTTTGACTGGAGGGGAACTTTAAATTAACTTTTTAAATAAGCTTACAACCCCGCTGTTTGCTGAAAGAATGTGCAATAGTTTACTTTGCACCACTTATATTGCCCTGACTGGCTTGGTGTAGAGTTCAATAAATAACTTAGACTTTTAAAATAATATTATATTCAATTTGTAAGATTATTTATTCCTAAAAAAAATGCAACTGTTAAGCTTGTTTAACAGTCAAGAACTGCAGTAGTCACAATTCACATAGTCACTGAATTACTTGTACAAATCTTTGCCAGTGTATTTTACTTTTCCTCCATAAAAGCTGTTTAAACTGGAAGTTATTCATTTTTGCAGCATAATCCAAGTAAATCGTGTATTTGAATCATAAATTAAATTAAGACAAGTAAAGTATTTCAAAATTGCAGATAGTAGACACAATTTCAGGCCGTAATCTTCCATATATCCACTTTCCTTGAGTCAGGTTGTTTAATAAGCTCACAAAAGTGCAATTCCATTACTATTCGTCAATAAGCCAAAGGTGGTAGGGGCATTGCGAGGATCTCTAGGTCCAATGAAATAATATTGCTCAAAGTTTACCATTCAAATAATCATACTATTAACATAAACATGTTTACATGAATCCACTGCAATTCAGTTAGCCTATGTAAAACATTATTGCATTACCTGAGATGTTCAACAGAGCTGAACAGGCATCTCATTGATCAAACTGAAACATGCTATCTTTCATAAACACATGCACACACCAATAACTGTCATGTTTGTCAGACTCATGAACTCGGGTGACTCGTCGCGAAAAGGCCGAAAAATGAACGTTGTCTACATTAAGCTCACAAACACCGTATCATGTAAGTTGCTTATGATGTACACAATCTATTATTTATTAAACGACATGCACATATGGCATCAACGTAACGTTACATCACATTAGCTTAACGTTACATCACCGCCTGAATGTTGTGCTGTGTTTAAAACAACCCTGGTGTCTGTATCTGTCCGTAAAAGCGTCACAGACGTGAAATAATAATTCACACAACTCGAGAGGCTTCTTTGTTAAATATTTCATTCGACGTTAATATTTACCTGTTGGCTTTTTGGCAGGAGCAAGTACAACTTCACTCGAGGGCGCTGCCATGTTTTCTTTTCTCCCAAACATGAAATGCACGAGGAACAAGGAAGGCAAAGCCAATCGAACGCAGAGATCAGTGGAGAAAGTCGAGCGCCGATGTGACTGATGTCGCTTAACGGGACCATGAGGACAGATTAGCAATGGACAGGTGGACGTGGGTTACAATAGGTGAGCTGTCCGCAGTGGCAATAATTAAATGAAATCAAATAGAATATCATAAAATAAAATATTGCATAGCCCAATTTATACACTGAGACAGTTTCAAAGTTTTGTTTGTTTACATACACTATAAAAATAAGAAGAGCAATAGAAATAGCAATAAAAACTAATGTAAAAAAATAAAGTAATACCAAATAAAACATGAAATCAATTTTTAATAAAACGTGAAATAAAATAAAATATTATACACCCCATTTTATATGCTGAAGCAGTTTCAAAGTGCTTTATACTTACACTTTAAATAAAATCTTAAAAAAACAATAAATAAATAAAATTAAATATGATAAAACAAAAAATAATCAATTAAAATGAAATGTATACAAATAGCAAAATTCACGAAGTACTTTAATTAAGTTTAAAATAAAAATGATAAAATAAAAATTATATAAAGTATCAAATTAAAATAATTTTGTTTAATAAGTAGGCCTATTGCCTAATTTGCGAATCAATTAAATATTGGACAAATTATATAATAATATGTATTATTATTATGGTCTGTAATAGGCTACTTTTGGAGACAAGTTTCAGACTTAAGACCAGTTAATTGGGGACAGCTTGTCCAATTAGGGACAAAAGCTGTGTCCCTAGTTGGGAAAAAAGCTGATATTTGGGTCAGTGGTTAAGGTTAGGGGAGGGTTAGGCAAGTTATGGTCTCCAGGAAATGAATGTAAGTCTATGTAATGTCCCCAAAAGTGACCATGACCAGATGTGTGTGTGTGTGTGTGTGTGTGTGTGTGTGTGTGTGTGTGTGTGTGTGTGTGTGTGTGTGTGTGTGTGTGGGAGAGAGAGAGAGAGAGAGAGAGAGAGAGAGAGAGAGAGAGAGAGAGAGAGAGAGAGAGAGAGACAGTCAGTTTATCAATTAGTCCATTATCTATAAGGTAACCTATATATTTGGGTGTGGGCTATTTGATCAGCAGATTGGTAGCTTTTATAAAAAAAAACATTCTCCCACTGCAGAACGAGAATCATCACAGATTTCTCCTGACGTTTTGTCTTCTTGTTAATAGATTCTTGTGATGTGTAAGTTTAGTCCTGTGTCATATCATATTGATTATGAAGACCTCTGGTGTCAGGGAGCAGCTTGCCTGTGCCTGGCGCAGACAGGGACAGAGGCAGTGAGAGGGATGGAGCAGGATGCTGCCCGGTGGAGGGGCTGAGGCAGTACAACATACTTTCTCCCTCCTTGAGCGCACCAGCGTGCTCTGATCCATAGGTGGAAAGCAGAGACAGATCTTCACAGACAAGATCACAGAAATGTCACAATTACGAGTGGAGAGGAGAGCTGAAAAGAGAGGATTTTAAGGAAGGCATCAAAGTCTACATTATTAAGGAGGATTTGAGGAGTCTGCGTTTATAATCCGACATCAGAGGCGGAATGTGAATCCAAATAACTTATGTTAATTAGAGATTTTAACGAATATGATGCGATTTGAACGGCTCTGAAGCACCGGGAGAAGAATTTAAGATTGGCCACTTGAATTTAAACATCTGTGGTTTTTTGGAGACCGCCTGTGCTCTCCGTCGACTTTCCCCCTGAACTGATTTGCAGCCTCTACGTTCATTTGCGTCTAAAAAGGAGTTGGCTATCAAAGGTTGCATCGGACTACTGCGTGTTTGTGCTCACCACACACTGGAGTTATCATTGTTTCGGACAGAGGGGATGATTTTAGTGCGTCTGTTTTGCAATGATTGCCGCGTAATTTCCCAGGTCCGACTGAGGTCTGCCAGACTTTGTGGAGAAGGAGAATATTGTTTGTTGTCAATGTT
Source organism: Thunnus maccoyii (assembly GCF_910596095.1). NCBI lineage: Eukaryota > Metazoa > Chordata > Actinopteri > Scombriformes > Scombridae > Thunnus > Thunnus maccoyii. The sequence goes on from NC_056538.1 coordinate 23,313,055, forward strand.
TATCAAAATCACGGCAGTCTGCAGCGCAACTCAATACTGTGGATCGCAAGAAAATCCAGAGGAGTGACAACTGACATTCACACGACGATCCACGAAAGCTCCGGATCAACTTCAAAACTAAAGCGCACAAGTTTAAGTCTGGAATATAAGAATAGATGATTCTCAGAGGACAGAAGACGAAATACACCTAGGCCTACAAAATGTTCAAAAGGGGTGAGTAAGTCTCAACTTTAGCACACAAATTAATGACGGGATAATGCATTTTTGCCTATTTTTAGTAGCCTTCAGCCCGATGCGTCCTATCAGGCAAAGGCTGCCTTCTCATAATATGTATGCACCTAATGCTGGTACTTTTTTACGGTTATGAAACGGACGTTTAAATATGACACATTCATAATGCACCACGTTGCTCTGTAGATGTGTTATTACAGACGATGCGCCATTTGAAGCGCATCTTTAATTTGCACCACACGCACTGAAGGTTTCTGGGAATCAAATATTCATCTGTGTAAGGAAACATGGGGACGACTATGTGATATTAATACAGCTGATGCCGCACTGCAGTTTATGAGTTGTACCCGGGTCACAGGGCTATCTCTCCGAGCATTGCACTCTGCTGAAGCATTAATATTTTCTGTGTGTCAGAACATCTAGATGTGATGGATCAAACCGCAGTTCACAAGGTTATTCACCGCTGGCCACACACTATATGAACACTCAACACCTTTAGCACCTCATATAAAAGGGTAGAGCTTCCCAAACTTTTAATATCAAGATCCCCCAGATAGATTCACATTAGACCTCAATTTTCTAATCTTTCATCCCAAGGAACAATTGCTTTTATTTCTGGGCTTTAATTAGCTATATAGCTGCATAAGTGTCTCCACTGGATGGATGACAACATAGAGAGAGTAAAACCTTTAATGAGAATAAATTACAGTAATACATGCTCCCATTGTGCTATTATCTAGGGAGTAAAATAACAGTGAAATTCCGCATTTTGCTGGGGCCCCTAGAGCCCCTTCAGGGACCTCTGGAGGTCCCTAGACCCCACTTTAGAAACCACTGCATTAGATTTTATTTTGCACATCACTTTGTCATGGGTTAGCACTGTTCTTTTAGTATTTAATGTAACTCACTTTAGACAAAGTAGTGTAAGAGATCCTCAAACCTTTTAAAAAACTTCACACACACACATTAACACTTATACAAATACTCAGTGGGGGTCACCACTGCTCACTGCTTGTGTTATAATAATTGTATTTAGTCTGTATCATGAAAACCATCTGTTTTGAGTGTATGCGTTTCTGCTGTGTGCCTCAGGGGCAGAGAAAAACAACATGTTTTTCTTGCTGCCATCAGATCGATTATTGCTGTTCCAACAGTGGAGATGAAACACACCATGGTGATGAGTGCTTATAGCTGTAACAGCTATGAGGGAAGGCCTATTGTCTAAACCTGCTTGCTGACAGCTTCTCATAACTGATTAGGCTCTACAAGAAGTGCACAGCCGCATCATTTACGAGAAGTGTTTGGTTTAGATTTTTTGGGGAGAACTAGCGTGAGTCACGATGTGCATTCCAGAAAATGCTCCTTAGAGTTTAATGTATGAGTAAACATGTCTGTCTCTGTATTATGTCAAAGTAATGGTCATGCTGGTAAAAGCTATTACAATTGTTAATATATTGTTATCATCAACAGATCATTTTAGGAGATGATGTCCCACAGCACACATTCATTTTCCATTTATATTCAGGGTTAAATGGAGAGCTGAAGTCAGAGTGATTGGCATCTGAGAATTTTGTGCTCCAAGCATGCTCTATCCCTGCTCTGCCCAAGGTTTTTGTATGCGAATTAGCTGTCTTACTTCTGCACAGTGCCGGACAGAAAATCACTTAATTCAAGACAAATGACTTCAAAGTACAGATTTCACCAGTCTGCCAAAAGTGCTCAGTATACCAGCATGTCTGAGTCCACAATAGTAAGCCAGAGATGCGTCAGCGTTGGCAGGCACGGCGCAGAACTTCTCTGGTGAATTTGAATTTTTTTGCACCTAAAATAACACATTCTAGGGAGCCTGGCTGATGCATCAGGCACAGCACTTACTGTGACAGGCTCACCATTCACAAGCACATACAGTAGAAGCAAAGTGTCTTAGCTGACACATACTTGCAACACCTCTCAGGTTGACTTCACATTGTGGCTGGCTGTGCCTAATTACCATGTTAATGTAGTGGACACGTAGATTTTATGATGGCCTTTTGTTTCACACTTTGTCTGGCAGTCTCTGCTGATCTCTTCGTCGGTGGGCGATGCCTTTGCACAGGTTGATCATTGCTGTGACAAGTTATGGTCATGTCCGTACAATCCACAAATATGTCTAGACATGTGTAACATTTGTGGTGTGAATTCAACTGCAGGTGAGACAACATAGTCTTCATATCATTGTTTGAACAGTCAGAATGGTGTTTGGGATTCTGCTTGCGTGCGTGTACGTCTTTTCTAAGGCTTATACAACAACTACATGTGTATGTGAGTGGGTGTCTGGGTACATATGTACATTAATGTAGTCATGCAAGCATACATATCACTCTAACTCTGTCTTGGCTTTTCTGTATATATCTCTGTCTCGCTCTCACGATCTCTCTTTTTCTCAAAAGCAGTCAGCCATAGAGAAGGCACAAGGGATGATCTGTCAGAACAGCTCTGAGATGGAAAGGACGAGATGTCCATTGAATATACCATGCTTTGACGTGCTGTAATTGCTGGTACATGTTAGGGGATTATTGGAGGAGGCTCGACTAAGGTTTTCTCTGTGTTATGCAGTGTTTTTTGCACAGTTTTAAGCAAATGATCCATGCAGTCAAGCACACAGGTATGCAACTCACATACTTCCTGAAAAAGAAACAAGTGCGTCAATATGCAAACCCCAAACCCAAACATTTATCATCACAAGGATGCTCTGCTGACTTCATTTATTCCATATCATCTCATGGTTTTACATGTTATAGCCCATTTACCGCAAATTGTGTATACTTTACATTATTGCTGACCTTTATATCATAGATTTTCTCTCACACATAAGCCACTGGTTTCTATTAATTTCACAGCATGAAAATCAATTTGCAAAGACTTGAAACATGCTTGAGAATGATCAATATAAAAGACAACATAAAGTCACCTATATTTTTTTATAACTGAATTTGGAGGACTTTCTGAAAGTCTTGTCTCCTAAATTCGATTTTCTGAAAAGATTAGTCACAGATGCAATGGTTTTTAGACTCCAACTCTATTATATGAGATGTCTGAGCACCCTTGAATAAACTACAGTTGTCAAAATTGTCTCTTACTGCATCTGTGTTCACCACACAGTGACAATGTAATCTGTAATAAAAAATCATAAAAGCAAATAAATGTACAGTGTGATGGATTACTGTCTGAAGTAGTCTTTGAAGTACTGGCATGAACTGATACTGATAGCTTCCTGGGAGCTAGGAAAGCACCCACAACGTATGTCATGCTCTGGAAACTGGTACATTTTGGCTGTAATGTAACATATACATAATTTGTACTTAACAGGCTAAAACATGCAAAACCACTGATAAGCAGCTTTAAGCATCAGCAGTGCTGTACATACCTCAACTCAACCCTTAAACCTGAACTTAAAGCTAATCCATCATCAACCATAAATCCAACTTCTTAACCTAAAGTACGTCTAACATTTGCAGGATCTCACACAAGCAGAGGAGCGTATGGACACACACACGCACACAAATGTGCACAGTAAGATTTTCTTTTTCCAAGTGTCAGACTTGCAAGATAAGACTAATTGGGAAATGCATCTACTTCATTTAACGTGATGAGCATTTTTAATGGAATTTAGCACAGAGCGAACAATGGGGATTGTAAGAATACTACAAATCATGCAAGTTTTATTTCTACAAACGCTGGCAGATACATCCGCCATTGTATGAATACAAATAAAAATTTAAATTTTGAACATTCATCTAAAAGATATCATCTAAAAAGGAAAACACCACAGTTTGCTCCTTAATCTTCCATCGCCAGTGATTGACAATATGCAGGGATAATTGCTTGTAGCAATTATGAAATGCTGTAACATTTAGTAATCATATTTTGTAAATAAACAGCAATTAGGAGCAATGACTTTAAAGTAGTATATTACTCATGTTGTTTTTGAGTGCTAGAAGACAGAGTTCTAGGACTTGCCATCGACGAGTTCAGCATAATGAATCCAGCACAAGAGAAACACCTTTGGCCTCTGCTCTTCAGCTTTTCCAGCTCTGCTCACTTGTGCAGGCCATATCTCATGGACCTGTGTTATTGGCGTCATAGCAGCTCTTCAGCCAGCACAGCTCCAATTCTGCTCTCTACAATATCAAATAGCCACAGACGTCAAGGGGCTCTTCTCTCCTGTCAGGGAGATGGTTTTAACCAAAGGATGATATGACTCACAAACACCAAGTGCTATGTTGATGATCATACAGCAAGAGATTGGAGTAATGAAAACAATGGGTATCTCTTTATTAGCAAAGGACAAACAGAGGCTTTGCCAGAGTGGAGACTCAAACAGCACCCTAAAGCCATCCCTATGCAAGTGATTTGACATGACGACATTAATTTTCACAAGAGCAATAAATGCCCATCTGTCAATGTAATATGTTGCAAACTTTGCCAGAGAGAGTTCTATTTAAAGAGAATAGATTCCCTGCCCATATTATCATCTTCCTAATCCTCTCACAGTGTCAGCCTTCTGCTATCACTCCTTGTCAACTCTGCATTGTTGTACTTTTTCAGCCTGGCTTGTGTTTCCATGAGGATGAGAGGCTGTGTGGACTGATGACTGAGGGTTTGGAGGAGCGGAGGGTTTGAAGAGAAGTGGAAGAGGATAATGTGTAGAGGAGCAAAAATATAAACCTCAAACTGATCCCCTAAATCTTTCTAAGCCGCCTGAAAAATAGAAAGCAAATCTGAGAGGAGAAAATTTTTGTCTCCTATCTGACACTTGTTTAAGAATGTAAATTCTAAGGCTTTCTACACTTCCTCTGTTTATAATGGTAGAATCAGCTAATCGAAGCGAGTAGGAACAGGCAACTGAAGCAAATGCTTTCTTTTTTGTGAGTTTTTGCATAAATGCTGATTTAATCAAAGAAGGCGACCAAAAACTTGAACAAATTGACCCATTGGTAGTCTGTAGATCTCGCCTAGAAAATACAGCGACAAGGGTAATTGACAGAGGAACATTACCAATTACTGCATAGCTGAGTCACATTTATTATACAGCCACACAATGCACCTCTGGCTCTGTCAGTGCATTCCAAACATCTTATTTAGCCAAAGGAGATTGTTCAAATCCAAAAGCCATGTATTTAGCGGCCAATACTCAGGAGTGTTTCCATGGAAGCCTCTGGCACTGTTTCACCACGTGAGTCCTAACAGAAGATGACAAATAATTAGCATGAGTGTGTTTGTGGAGTAGACAACACTGACTGGTGTGCATGTCACTTTTTTACCATGAACTGTTGTTTTTTTCCAGGAGCCATTTTCACACTTCCCTGTCAACCATTTCACACCAAATTAGGGCATGAGGGTTCTGAGTTCAGAGGTGGATGCGGTGCTCTTAAGCAGCTGAGGACTCTCTTATTAATGCAGTCTGAAGAGACATCTGAATGATTAAATCCATGGTACACTCCAACTTGTAAGAGGAGTTAGAGATGAAAATTACAGCACATGCATGGAAAAATCTGTCCATCTTAGTTTGCCCTTTAAAAAAATCACCAGATTCTCGTGCAAACGCCATCTCCTCAGCCTTTGTTGTGGAAATGAGATGCAAGGATGGTCATTAGCAGATGATAATGAGGTGAAAGAGACAAACAACCTAAGCCCTGTTGGTTTTTCTAATATTAATAATTAATTTCTGATTAAGTGGCTAATTGGAGTTTAAAGGTCAATGTCAACGAGAATGCCATAGATCTGAGGAGACAGGAGGGAGGTGGAGGAGAGGCAGAGGAAGACAGTCCAGGAGACTGTTGACAGTAATCCCAGGTGCTCTCCTGTTACTCTGACAGCTCTCCCCCTTCCTGAGCCATCCTCCCCAGGCGACATTGCCTTTGTGTGCTGAGGACAGCAATTCAGCTACACCAGCACCTGGGCATCTGCCCTTTTGGCATTGAGAGTTTGCAAGTCCTCAAGATGGACTGGCATATCATCACAAGATAGAGGAGAGGTGAAGAAAAGGGGAAAAGGGAACGTCTGTCACGTGCATTTGTGCTCCTCATTATCAGCGAGAGGTTTTGTACGTACATAATTTGGTTTGTATGTGAGCACACAAGCACAAGCATGTACTGGATATGTACGCAGTGGCATACATAGTCTCCTATATGACATAAAGTCTGAACTGATCTGACTCCTGGCATTGATTCATCTCGTTTATTATGCTTCAGATTAATCTTACACTCCATCCATGTGACAGTCAGAACTCATTCATTTCAAGAAGTTTAAAATCAAAACAGCAGCTAATTCAGTATCTGGAGTATGCAGGTTTAAAGTAGGGGTGGACCCAAATCCAAAAGCACAAATAGTGGGTTTTTACAAATATTTATTCTGTACAAATATTTTAAAAAATATTTGTTTTCAGGAAGAAAAAAAACCAAACAAGTCAAATAGCTGGTTTTCCTCATGTGAGCGTGGTGGGTATTCGTGCTCTGTCTGCTTGTGCTGATCGCTGCTAATTTGTATATAATAAGCAAAAAACGTAAAAACAATATGGGATATTTTCAGAATGCAAGGCAGTCTCGAACTTGGAAGTATAACACAAATCGTCCCTCTGGTAAATCCTCCAGCAAAACTGCAAAGGTGTCCGTGTTCGAAAGCATTGTTGTTGGCTTTGTTGGTTTAGTTTGCTGCTAACTGAGCAGTTTATCTTGATGTGTTGACGCCAGTGATATATTGGTGATTTCAACTTGCTTTTCCATCACAAGCTCAGTGTGACACATTTCCTGGAGTGCAGAGCAAATTGTGTTTTGCTCTGCTATTTCACTAATTGCAGGCTCCTCCCTGGATTTTTTTGAGACAAAGGTGACAAAGGCTGGAGAACGTACGTGGTGCAGCGTACACAGTTTGAGCGCGCACCTTTAGAGTGTTGGGCACTTACGTGAAAAAATCACAATTTGACAGATGAAAGTGTCCATAGGTATTTAATGTTATAACAAGATGGAACAAAGAAATGAAAAATAATGTTTGTGACAAGTGACAGTTTGCTTATCTCCTGATTCGACACTATCACGATACTTGGGTGCGATTCGATTCAAAATTATTCTTGATTCAAAACCAATTCTTGATTGAATGAATAGAGTAGGGGGCGCTATTTAAATCAAAACATGCTTGCAAAACCACTGCCTTTTTTGAAGATGAATTACAAGATAATTCAAGCGTGTGCACGCTGTAAACTGTCTGGGTGCTGCACTGCCCTGCTGGCTGAAATTAAAATACTCAGGGGCAAATTCACAAAAGGATTGTGTGGCTTTTGCGGCCGCTAAACCTGCACAAATAAGACAAAAAGAAACCGTGTAATCCACAAAGCACCTGCAAAGAGTGAAATGCATCCCTAATTGCGTTGCCAAGCAAATAGCGTCTCGGTGCTCCTTTGCTATTTGCACATTTTTAAATAAAATAATATGCATACATTTGGTGCAAAATTTGGCCCTTTCTATGCAAATGAGCCTCATTGCAAAAACAGTCCAAGGCACAAAGACCAGCACTAATAGCCACACACAAAGTGAAATGATTTGTTTCATCAGAGAGTTGGTGGTAACTGAAGCACATTTCCTCAATGCAATTTAAAGGCTGCTCTTGAGGTTGATCTCAGCCCGTTTGAAAAGCTTGTGAGGCATTGAATGATATTTCTTTCGTTTGTCCTCCTCTTCAAATCATGCCATCTTCTTTTGCAGTCTGAAGGTGTGCATTTAGAAAAACCAACAGCACTTACAGACTGGGATATTAAATCCCAAATACTGTTTCTCTCTGTCATGTTTAAATTTCTTGCCTGAAGTTTTGAGGAATGCCTCTGCAGTTCGTTGGTTAGGACTTGTAGCTCTTGGTCTGAAAATTTAATTTTTCTCTTTCTCTCTGCTTTTGTCTTGCCTACTGTGTTCTTGGCGCAAAGGCAACATTTATACTTTTCCACATGGATGACTTCAATCAGACACAAAACGAGGGCAAATTGCACTCAGCTGCAAAACTTTATGGGCATGTTTGCGCTCTAATATCAGCGCAATATCTTTTGTGAATCAGACCTTGAGACAGGGCAGATAGTGGTTGCAAGTAATGCAAAATTCATGGTGCATTCATCAGCAGCCAAAATCCATTCTTTGTGAATCCGCCCCTCAGTGGGGAATGTGATGAAGAAAAAGAACAAATATCTTTCTATTTTCCAAAGCTCCTGACTTTGGCTCTGTTGCTCCACTCACCTCCAGCTCAACAGCTCCACTAGAGCCGGCTCCCTTGTCCCTGGCTTTAATGAGACAGGCTACTGTCACAGTCACATCTTAGCTTAGTGCTTGTAATATCTGTCGTGTTTGTTCTGGCAAATGTTATCTGTACTCATACATCTGTCATGGCTCATACTGACTCTTAGGAACAATCAGGTTTCAGGTAATTGCTGCAACCAGTAGATTAATGCTGTTCTGCTATGTTAATGCTTAGGCCTGTCCTCCCAAGAAAAAAATTTCCATATTCGGAGGTGGTGGTTTGCATTGCTGGTTAGATCCTAACTTGCAAAACGTGGACTCAGTGGACTTTGATGCAGGAGATCACTGTTCGCCTCCCATTTTCAACCAGAGTCGGAACAGTTGTTTTAAAAACTGCAACTACAATTGTTGTGGTGTTTACTGTTGTCATGATGACGAAGGTCACCTAACTGTACGGAAGTAGTAAATTTAACCCAAACCACGTTTCTGGTGATCATTTTAACCAAAACCACGATCTTTCACTAAACCTGACCAAGTGGGTTTTGTGCCTAAACCTAACAAGACCTTAACCACAGTGTTGTCACATCATAAAACATCATTTTTAACAGTGATGTGTAACAGTTTTGGAAAGCATGTTGTCATGCCGATTACTGCCGATTACTGCCAATAGGGGCGCCAGATTAGAAAACGCTCCTATGGGTCATTCTGTAGTGCATGGTCAAAGGACGTATTTGGTTTTTTAATCTGGAGGGATTGTTCTGATGCACACTGTGACCTGTGATATTGTAACTTCAGAACCATTTAAAAGTCAATCCCCCCCTATTTAACTGCAAGGTGATTAGGTTAATTGTTGGGTGCCTTGCAAACTTGTTGGGTTTTCGTCCAGATCATGGAAAAACTCCCCTGAAACAGTTAGACTTTTCCTTACATTTGTCTCTTTTTTGAGAAGAATGACTCTACTGTATATACAAGTATTCTTTGAAAGCAGCACGATTTGTGTTTCATTGTATTAAATATTTCAAGAGTGAATTGATGAGATACAGGCTGGCACCAGATGTTGTCTGGCATAATGGCTTGAAGAAGAGGATTTACTACAGAATACAAAAGATAGTTGGAGAAAGATGTGGATGAATATTATTTAAAAGGCAGGACTGAGAGACAGATGGAGTTGTAGTAATTACAGAATATAGGCCAAGGTCTTTTCAACAATCACACATCTTTTTATATGTAAATCCCTCACAATTGTCTTAGAATGGTCTTAAATTCAGTCATTTACAGCAGCAGAACCATGTTTTGACCTTATTAAGGCTTGTACAATAGGGATAAGAATGGATTGGAATTACCAGTTTCAATTTGTCCTCTATTTTTTCCCACATCTGCCTAAATCAGAGTCGGAAATGTCCTGCTGTGTTCCCAGCCTGCCTTCATCAAATTGAAATCTATTTCTGGCGCAGAAAGGACCTCTCTCACACTCTCTCCTTATGTATTTCAGTGCTCTGAATGAGAGTGAAGTCCTTGACATTTGTCTGTTTTTCTTCTCTAACAAGCACTGCTCTTCAGCGTTGGCCCTCACTCATAGAAACCATTCGCACCATTAAGACCTTGCATCATAAACACTAGGCATCTTACTCACAAAAGAGGTGCAAGGTGCTGTTTTGTGTGCCAGAGATAATAAGTGTGTTAATTATTCCAGCACTCAGTGAAGAGTACAGAGTTCTTGCTGGACTAAAATGACAAGCTGAGGTGGACTGTGATACATGGTGCATGTGGTAAAATTGTTTGCAGTGTGTTAGTATTGTACTGCATTCCATCCCCAGGGCTCCTTAACTGATGTTGCGGTGTCTTTTTTCTTTTTTTTTTGCAAGTGGTGTAGCTGGGGAGACCCTGCTTTAGGATGGAGGAGTAGAGATAGTAGTGAGAGGTAGTGAAACTGGTAGCTGGTTGTTTTACATTCCAATCACCTTGATCCTGCAGGGTTTCAGTTGTGCATCTTAATGAAGCGCTTTCCTTCGCACGTTGCTCAGGTGAAAATCCAGGTGCCTCTGTTTGAGATGAAACTGCTCACAAGGCAAACTACTCTCAGAGGGTTTTGTCATCTTTTTCTCGGGCATCATTTTGGGACAACGAAGGGACAGATGTCACAACATTGTGGTCTAAATTGAAGTAAGTATGAAGATATGGATTTTCTTCTCTTGCTAATGCAGGAGTAGTTTTTTGGTTAGGGTTTTAATGGTGAGCAAAAGGGGAAAGCTCAGAGCTGTTTTTATTCCAAAGAGAGGTTTCCACCCATCTGCTGTGGTTGGCAAAAGACCTTGAAGAGAAAGCTGCATCCTGCCTCGCCTGCAGTCAAAAAAAAGAGAAAAGAAGCAAGAAAAAAAAAACTGTCAAGCTAATAGATAGTCACTACCATGTATGCTGTGTCTCGTAGCTGCTGCTCCCAGTCAAGGCCTCTATCACATACTTCTGAATTCCCACGGGAGGCTGGGGAACACAGAGATGCCACAGTCTGACAGTGAACACTGCCACTGCTCTGCCCCAACACTCCAGTATAGATCACTGTCTGAGCCATGTGCATCCCTCAACTTTTACTAAAACTACAAGTCTCTTTATTCCCCAGATGCCCGGGAACAGCCTACAGTTTGCCCTCAGCAATCACACTAATACATCCCCAGCCCCAATGCAGAGACCTGCCTGACTTTAAAGTGTTGTTTGGAAATGGAACGTAATCTAGAGGGTAAATATAGCAGATGTCATCCGCTGCGAGCTCTCCAGCGAAACAATAAACAGAACACGCTGGCGGAATACTGACTTGTTATATCGCTGAGCTGGGGTTACATAAGATTTATGAACTGCCATGGCGGTAACAATTCTATGTAGGGGGGATTGATAGTGTTTGGTGCTAAAACTCGTCTGGCTGGGACATTAACTCAGCAGATTTGTCCCTGTCTTCGCAAGCACAGCCTTGTCAATTATTTAAAAGAGCAAAACAACAGCCCAGAAAAGACAGCACTTGGTGTGTGGAGCTCATTTACACATCTCTATTCCCAGAAGTGTGCTCATGTGTTTAGGCCATAATAAGAGCTGGTCTTTCATCCCAATGTGTCTGTGTTCTAATTCACACTGCCGCCAACGTGAGTCTCCTCATCTCTCAAAGACGAGGGCATCAAGGGAAAACAAAGAGGCACTGAGGAGAAGGTAACCAAAAAGTATTATTAAAGACTTGTTTAGTTGTTCACTTCATAGGAGCAGAAAGAGGCAGAAGACTTCATTATTGTAACACAGAGGTACAGGTACGAGAGAGAGAGAGAGAGAGAGTGCAAGGACATGCATTAGGCTCTGTCAGGGCTCTAATGGAAGAAGCAGGTTTTTTGTGCCATGGCTGCTCTCTCCACTGATGGATGGGAAGGTTAACAGTTGCTGTGAGTTAGGTAGCCGAGTACACAACATCCTCTGGAGCCACTTTTCAGACCGATCCCTTCTGTAGCTGCTGATCAGTCAGTCAACCAATCTGAGAAAGCTGTTGACTTTAACTTTTAACCCAGCTCACGTTATTTTTTTACTTGGCAGGCTGCGTTGTTTACTCTGCTTACATCTCTTTACATATTCGTTCCAGTCTCTCTGGGGAATGTAACGTTCTCTTTGAAAGACCAAAAAGTATACCAAAGAGGTAAAAGTTAAATGTCTGCATGCATGCTGTTGGTATTGACTTGATCTCTTTCTAAGAACATCACAGATTGTGTCGCAGAGAGATTGCCTGTGCCGCACTGGTCAAAGAGAAGTTAATAGATTCAATGACATTGTCAACAAAGAAAAAAAAAACAAGTACAAAGAGTTGTTAAAATGGAGAGGGAGGAAAGGAGGAGTGAGTGACAGAGGAGAAGAAGGGATGGGAGGGCAGGGGAAGGAGATAATGTGTGCTGTAATGATGTCGGGGGGATATATGTGTGCTTGCGACATTGTCATTGACATGAAAAGCCCATTGACCCCTCAGACTAGCCCTTTCCATGGGCCAATGCAGATGAGGCATCTCTACTTCTTCAAGGCACACATATGCATTTATTATGAGCACATACTGCCTATGTGTACAAGCTCTGCTGAACCAGTACATGCACCCTCACACCCCTTCACACACACTAAAACATGCAGACATGCTTGTTAACCATGGCAATGAGACAAAGGTATTAAGCTAATGCGACACCAGCAGACGGAGAAAGAGATTGATTGGTGGCTGCAAGAAAGGCTTTTACTTTCTAGGCTGATACGTTAGCTTGATTGGTTGAGAGTAAAATAATATAGGGGTACCCACCAGAGACTCTGTGCCCGTCTCACAAGCATTGCACAGGCAGCGTCAGTCTCCGGTACAATCTTAAAATCTTAAGAAAATAGCTCTTAAAATGCTTCACCTGAAAAATCTTGAAGCAAGGCCATAGTTTCATTTTATGACTGAAAAGATAAAGATGTTTACAATTTCCAAATAATTTCTTTGCAACAAATGCAGGGTGCTTCAAACACAGCATTGCTTTAAAGGTGTGATGTATTGCATACAGCTGTAATACCCGTTTTTAGTTATGTAAGATAATTGCGATTCTTCCAAGAAACAGAGAAAGAAAACAGAAAGGTTGTAAGAAATAGAGAAGGAAATACAGACAGACATAAATGATGAGTGAATATGGAGGAGCTGAGAAAAAGCCCCATCAGTTTCCCCTCCCCTTCCTTAGAAGACGAGCACTTCAGCAAGCTGTGTTTATTTCCTGATTTCACACCTTGTTTATGATGTAAACATCATCCTTGTCCCAAAGTCTCCATGCAGTACAAGCTACATGATGTGGCAGTGAGAAGAAGGCGCGTGTACAGCCCAATCTGTCAGGGCCCCTCACAGCAGGCCCCACCACACACACACTGCACTGGTTTGCAGCTGTCCAGTGTTGCCAGGTCTGTGTGAAACCAGCCCAATACCAGAACTCAAGATATGCCTCTGCAAAACCATATACACTGCTTTTAAAGTCCAACAGCATTGCTATCATTGCCAAACGTATTGTAATATCTACTAAGTAACACCATAAATGTTTAGTGTGCCGGCATTAAAAGCAGTTTTCCCTAAACATTTCTTTCACCTAGGTCTTAAAATGGCCTTGTGTAATTAGATACAGTATATTATCATAAAAAAAATACAGCTCTGTGGTGTAGACCAGTGGTTCTCAACCTTTATGTAGTCTCAGGGATCCCGTCTGATAAGATTTAGTTATTCCATAACTGTCTATACTGTCGATTGGCAGATTAACAATGAAGAGTGTGAAACCTATGAACAGAATGGTCATTATTATACATTCGCTCATTGGGCTAACTTCTCAATTCGTCAATGAAATAACAGTGAAATTAAAATATTGCCCATTTTTCGGACCCCAGGTTGAGAACCGCTGGTGTAGACCAATTCACTGACGCACAAACTAACCTCTTGCTTTGTCTTTTCGCTTTCTCTTCCCTCTTCCCCTCTTCCTCCCTGCCTGGAAAACATAAATCATGTACTGTTTTTACTTCATATGCATTTATTTAATTAATGCAATACCTTATTTCAACTAACACTTTATCATGTTGCTTCACTACATTTTAATCATATACTAATAGTAAATACATGTGTAAATAGGCCATGTATTTACTGAATGAAAATAATTTCAGCTTACGTGTTTGACTTGTAGAAGGTTGACTGCCTTACAGTAAAAAAAAAAAGAAGGAAGAGAAAAATTTCTTTTGCTGAGATGCTTTGAGATCCCTCACCCTCTTGGTCCTTGTCATACATGTCTGTATTGAACAAGGCCAGCATCTCTCCGGTTGGCTCAAACTGGTGGCAGCAGATTCCATACCTCTGCATGGAGGCCCGAATGTGAAGGATGTTCTCCAGAAGGCTGTCTTTCATTCGATTACCCAATTTGGTCTTGATCAAATTCATCTCCGAGAATGTGCATTCTACAGCTGCGTTGCTGAATGGTGATGCCAGAAGCGAGATAGCAAATGATCCAAGCTTAGCAAAGTCCTCATCACTGACAGCATCCTTGTGATTTTTTTACTTCAATCCAGACCTGTTCGGTTTTGCAGTCTTCTGTATTCTCCCACTTAAGCATGTCCAGCACTCTCCACTGTTGATCAAGCTTGCCGAGGTCTCCTGTGTACAGTCCGAGAAATGAAAGAGATGCTAGCTTGTTTGTATTTTTTGAGTATTGAGCACTGTAGACGGACTCGAGGTCCCGAGAGACTAGAGTTGCTGTATGTTGGTGGGTAGACGTTTCAGTTGATTCAAGCAGGTATTCTTTGCAACGTTGTTTGATGTTCTCTGCTGCTGGTGTGGGGAAATTAATTTCATAATCAACCGCGGAAAGACACAGCTGATTGGTTTCAATGGCCCCGTCAAAGTCTCTTTTCTGTGACCACCGGGAGATGTCCACGACTTTGGTGCTGATTTTTTACTCTTCGTAGTAGGCTCAGATAGAACTTGATCAGTTTGTGGAAAAGCCTGCTTGGATTTTTGTTTTCCAGCTGAAACATCTTGTTCACTCGGTTTGCCTCTTGTATGATAGGCTGAAGGAACTGTAAGTAAAGTTTGTTGACTGTATCTGTGTACGTCTGAAACAAAATCTGCGCACTGTAGTTTCCTTTGCCAACTGGGAGTGCAGTTTGAGCTGCCATTTTAAGCTCGTTTAACTTGACAGAGCGGTCAATTTTCACTGTGGTTATGCCATTGTCAAACAAGGTAAGCACTCCACTACTGGAGAAGGGAGCAGCATTTTGAATGTGTCTCTGCGTTTTGCTTTGGTGGAGATCACTGTGGTGTTCTCGAATCTTGGTTTTGCAGTACTGACAAAAAGCTTCAGTATCATCCCCAGCACAGGTTCTATCCATTCTTTAATTACATCTTCACTTTCCCATGTTTTTGTATATTTCTTCCCGTATTTTGCCCAATTACCAGGTGTCATGTTTCTCCTCGGGGTTGCTAGCTAGCTAGCTAGTTGTTTTGCTTCACTTCACTAACTAGCAGACTTGGGATCAAGAGGCAGGAGCTTGGTGGCGGAGAGCATTCCAGCATGTTGTGTTTGCGTGTGTGTGTGTGTACGTGTGTGGCGTGTGTGTACATGCTAAACTGTAGTCAGTTTGGTAGGGTTTTGGGTATAAATAAGTGATTTCATTTAAAATATGGATTTTTATTTATAGATATTATTCATGTCATTTGCATGCAGATTACTAGAACACGAGTCTACCCAACCAATGGACAAAAAATAAAACCCGCGGCAACACTTCAAAAGTAACCCAATTCCACGGGAAAACCACGGACCTGGCAACCCTGCAGCTGTCTGTTAGAATGCATACATTTGGCCAGTTTCTCATCTCTGTACGGAGTATCTCGGTTATGAAACCATGCGATGATGGCACTATTATCCTGCTGATCGGAATAGCTCTTGGAGCTGTGTGGGAGCAGCTGGGGCGATCTGGCTGCAGGTGTACACATACACACACACACACACACACACACACACACACACACACACACACACAGAGACACACTCAGTGTCTCTCTCTCTCTGTTGGAGATTCACACCATTGTTGTTACATCTGTGTATGTATCAGCCCTCTTCAGCTCTCTGCCTCCCACCCAGCAGGTGCAAGCACTTCTATAGAACCAAAAGGCTTCAGCTTTGTCTCTCTCCATACACTACTCATCTACTCATCATGGCCCACATAATCCTCCTGAAAAATGTGATATTATGATCACGTACTGTATGTGAAAAACAAAACAGTTTGTACTATAAAGTTTCTGTTTACTGTATGATGTATACTAAACTGTTGTTTTAAATGATGAGTTTCTACTGTAGCAGCACTACTTTCAATGAATGACGACAATCCTGTAATGACTCACAGGACTGTTCGTACTTGTGGTTTGCCGGATGTTGAAGATATAGCGTTTAATTAGTTTCAAAACCCGCAAACATAAAAACCAGGCACGTGCATGAGCAGTATCCGCGAGCGCAAAAGCATCCTCGCGAAGGAGCATTCCTGCTCTGCGTGCACAAATGTGGTCCCACGAGCGCGGTGCTGTGACAAGTGCAAGCTCGACCCTCCCTACGCTCTTGCAACTGCTCAACACTCGCTTGCTCACTTGTCAAATTGACTTTTGAGACTTTGGAGGCGGGGATGGAATAGACAGTGGCTGTCTTACTAGTGTTGATGCTGCTATTTGGGTAACGCTAGCGGACATTTGCTAACATCCTAAAGCTACATTACTGTTCTATTCTGGGTACATAAAGCAGCCTTCCTGACCTTGAAAATATACATTTGGACAACTATGTTGCCTTACAACAGCAAACTAACTGCAAGCTAAATACACAACACATTACGATTACCATTATGATTACCATTAATATCTACAGCATCCTCAAGTAGGCTACAATTAAACCCACTTGGGTCGCAGGAGAGCCCGCACCATCGTCCATCTTAATTTTCAGGATCTGCAGGAGGGTGAATGCAACAGAACCACCTGCCCTCTGCTTGGACAGATTGACCTGTGAAAACAGGGTCAAAATTCGTACTCCTAACTTGTAGTTTGTAGCTTATAACTTCAGTGTCACATAAACACGTAGGTAATTTGTTTCTGTCTCTCATGTAACTTCACTGTCTCAAACAAACATTGGAGATTTGTGTGTCTGTCTATCAGACTTTGGGAAACCTCACTGTTGAAAATATTCCTGCACAGATTTTAATTACACATGCACAAAATATTTCTACAGCTACAAAACATTTTTATTCATGTGCAAATTATATCTGTGTGCATAAAACTTTATCACACATTCACAAACCATTTAACGAGTCTAAAATATTAATGACCATTATTTGATTCCATAGAGCTTGCACTTGTCACAGCCCTGTGCTCATGGGACTGCATTTGTGCACACAGAGCAGAAATGCCTTCTTGTGAGGATGCTTTTCTGCTCGCAGATATTATTCTGTGCACTCATTTCATGTGCAAGCACCTGGTTTTTATGTGTGCCTGTGATGAAACTAATTAAACACCATATGAAGACCCACAGCTGTACTTGAACATCTTCAGTTTTGATCTACGATGTTTGCTGCACATCTTGACATTACAGCCCAAAGGTCATTTTTAAAGTGGAAAATGTGCTGACTGAGGTAAGATCCCCTCAGCATTCTGCCATGTCGTTGCCATTGGTGTCACACCAGCAGACCTGCCAACACTCCAGTTTTTCACGGGTTTCTCCCGCATTTCAAGGGCACCTCCCAGCACCCTCCTGTTTTGTTTTTTCTCCTGGAAAGTCATTTACATGGCACTTAAACTTTATCATGAATAATTGTCATACACTGATCCATAAGTTTTGTATATTTGTCTGACGTTACTCAAGTTGCCAGATCGTCTATGAAACACAATCTACATGCACAACCCACAAACTACATACAACTTCAACCCATCTGTCACCACAACCCGACAACCTGGTAACCCACAACCCGATTAAATGGGCGTGTGCACAGCTGCTGTCTGCACAGGTAGAGAGCAGCTAACCATTCCACCTAAAGAATCCAAATACACCTGCAAAGTTAAAAAGAATTGGACTGAACAGTTTCTATGAATATAAATTGATATGTGATAAATTGATGTTGATGTTTTGTCATAACATTGTTTATTTATTCACTTATTTATTTACTATCCACAACAGCCCCCCACCCCCTCACTGAAAAAAACGTATTTTGAAACCTAAATGTTGGCAGGTATGCACCAGACAATATGCATGTTTACAGAAAACCTCTGTCAGAATGAATTCCTTGATTATTGTGTTATCTAGCCTGGAAGGTGTATCTGAGCAGCTGAGTTGACACTGCAGAAAATGAGAGACATGGCAGATGTCAAAATAAATAGATATGCTGACATAAAAGACAGCTCCGAAAAAACAACCAAAACTAGTAAAATATTTTGCGTGTTTGTGTGTTAAAGATTACATCATGTAGAATAAGACAGTAAGAGTAGAGTTGGAGTTCATGCACTGAATATATGAATAGTGCAAAAATAGGATTAGACCTTATTTCATTTACAACAAGGAAAACGAGAAATCAAAAAAGTTTTTCTTTCTTTCATGAGTAATTTCCACTCAGTTGCCGATGTAAATCAGCACTAATATGTCAAATTCACAAAAAAAAAACCTTAAAAAAAGATGTCAAACCAAGTCTTGCTGATTAGAAATAGAGCTTAAAAATAAAACCAAACAAGGCTTGTCAGACTAATTTCAAAGTTCACATCCCAGAAAATCTCATTCATCAATTAATGTTAGGATTTTCTTTTGATTAAAAAATTGTTTGCAGCTGTTGTATAACTAACTCATGGACTTCTTCCACCCCTAATTGTGCAAATGAGTCTCCTGTCTGGAGAAGCAACAAGTATGCAACATCTGTCCAGGTTTGGTGCTGATTCACAGCCAGGTCTGCTCCCTCAGCCTGCAGTCAGCTCGATCCTGCTGTGTGCATTCCAACTTTCTCCCTCTTCCTTGGCTTATGATTAATAAGACACGTCTAAGGAGTGAGTGTGTGCTAGCATTTGTGTTTAGACTTACGCTGGGTGAAGAAAGTGGTTTTCCCTGAAGAGGATGTTTGAACATAAAGGCCGTGACCTCTCAGCACCAGTCCCATGACCCCTCAGCTCAGCATGTTCGGCCCCTGCAGCCCTGTAAACACTCACAGAGCTCCAGCTTATCTCCAGTCACAACAGTAAACAAGGCACTGTTGAAAGGAGATAGAGGTATGAACAATGAGCCAAGGTGTTTTCAGTCTGATCTGCCGCCTCTTGTTGAGACTGCAGGATGACTGGCGCAGTTTCTTTTTGAATGCAGATTTGTAAGGACAGACTTCAGAGGGAACAAAGGTCACAGAAAAATATGATCCCTAGCAGCACACAATATACAGACAAAAACACATTCTGCAGACAGACAGGAACCATTTTTAAAAGCATCCAGTTTGTTTTCTACATATTGAAGATACGAACTATGGTCCAATTTGAGAGGAGACAATGAATTTCAACATGGTACCTATATAGACCATTAGCAACATACAATAATCAGACATAGGAAAGACAGGACAACAGACATGCTAAGTGGTGATATTTGAAACAGAACAGCGTCAACACAAACGATTAGATCTCACCGCAGCACTTCCTCTCTTTCAAGCCCTTCTGGCAGGGACAGCTGTGTGTGCGGCCTCAAAATGAATAATTAATGTAAATTGGAATTGTTAGCAAGAGTGGCAAAATCACAAGGGCTCAGACTAATTGGCAAATGTTTTTTTCGCTCACTACCTTGTTGCCACTGGTAAGAAATTAAGAATAGTCGAACATTGAGATGTGGTTTGGGCTAGGGTCGGAAGAAGTAGAACAACCAAATGAACAGATTCATTTGAGACAGAATTCAATTAGAATAATAATAACTCTAAAAGGAAAGTATTGTCTGAGAAACTGTACAGGAGCCTTGACAAATTGAAAAATCGAACCACGATAATTGTACAAACTCTCATTTGTTTGGTACTTGAAAATGTGTCCTTAGGTACAGGCAGAACTTAGTCTACCACCCACAAAGAGTATTTTGATTACATGTTTACAATGTGAAATCCAGTTAATGTTTAACTTGGCACGTTAATTTAAGAATCTTAAGCATAGCTGTACGTCAAAATGAAGACATCATGGTGAGATAGACTGTTGCTAGAGAATATGTCGGTGAAACAAGGTCATTAATAACAAGAACCACAGTGATTCTCTATGCTAAAAGAATTTTCTATACACTGATACTGTATATAGCGTAACCCGATAGCAGTCATTCAGACATGTCTCCAGACTGGGAGATTTTGCACAGAGAGTGTTGTTGGATTCTTTTCCTCCTTGTCATTTCCTTTGCTTCCTTGCTTGCTGCAGAATTTTTTCTCCTCTATTCATCCTGAATTATTAAAAAGTGTTGTGATTCCCAGTATGATTGTGAATCTGGGGCTGCAGCTCTCAACTGCGCAGTCACATTTGCTTGTTTTTCTCTCTCCTCACGGTGTTCACCCGGTCTTTTCTCGTGCTTTCTCACTTGGTTCACAAGCCAGAGCATGATGCTGCAGTCCTCACACCCAAAATCTCACCTTGAAGGGGTAAGAGGGGGAATTTTAGATGATGAATACTCAGAAAGTCGTGTCTGCCCTCGTCTACAGAGCAAGTATTATTCGTCTGAATCTGTATTCAGGTCAGGGTGCTTTTCACAGGGGAGGGGAAAAGGAGGGAGGGATATTTTTTTTTCCCCATCGTGCACCAGCAGCAGGACCCAAATTGGCACAAAGGCTTGGGCAGTTTCTCCAGGGATAAGCATCCTGTCTGTAGCCTGACTCCCTAAGAGGGAAACCTGCCAGGGACATCCATTCACCACAACACACGCCCGTTGTCTTCTCAAACATAACCAAAGACCCAAGAGACCAACACATTCGTCCCCCCCCGCAGCTGACCTGCCACCATGGCCAACGACCCCACCTCTTCTGTTTTTCGCACTCCTTCAGATTCCCATGGCTGCCAAGCTTGACGTGCCAATGACTCTCTGGCACTACAGAAACCACAGAGGCTGCCCCGAGAAAAGGTTATGAAAACAGCTGCTGGCAGATGAAAAATTCATACAGTGTTACTATATATTTGAGTATCCCCGCCTCATCTCAACCCCCCTCCCACCCCTCTCTCTTTCCTTCTCTCTTTCTGGATGATGCACGGATGACACAACAGTCAGTACAGCACATGGGTCTGGGGCTCTTTTGTCTCTGATCTGTGGGAGAATATTAATGTGGTGTGTGCTGTCTGAGATGGATCAAACTATTCAGTAAAAAGAGGGATCTTTATCTAAGTCCACAAGCACTGGGTTGTAGTGATTTTAATGTGGCACTGGCTGGATGTACACTCTAATAGGCCAGTGCAGAAAACATGAGAGGGATCCTCAGAGAGGCACGATAGAGGAAGATATGGAGTGAGGGAGGGGAGCGATAGAGCGATACAGATGGCTAAAGAAGCTCTTTCTATAGCTTGCTGAACTACTGTGGTTGCAGCTGTATTTCTTTAGTCCTCACTTGCCGAGTTACTTCCAGCGCACATGTATCTCTTCAAAAATCTTTAGTGTTGACCATCCTGCCTCCACACTGATGTATTTTTGTTCTCCATTTTTTTCTTAACTGACCCGTGGCAGGCTTGAAGTGTACTTGATGTTCACTATTTAATGAGTTCAGTAACTTGTATCTGGGCAGAACTTTAAGTGGAAACATGTGAACTCATAAAACATTGTGATACAAAACAAATAAAAAACAGATGAATCGCTTTATTACTGTAAGATGATACTGAGAAAGTAATTTATTTTATCTAAGTTTAGGAAGCCTGTGTGGAATACATTGGAAAGCTCTGTAACACACAACAATGATAATGTTGCACTATCCTTTAGGATGTGTTATAATACGCTTCAGACAGATGCTTGAACTTCAATCATACACAGATTTTTTCATGATACTCAGCACCCAGTCCTTGGAAATATGACATTTAATTGAAAGCACAGAAAGTTCAGGTTGGCAACTTCATTCCCTTCTAAATTTGATTGTGTTAAAGTTTTTAGGAGAACTATCTCCCTCCCTTAGGCACACAAAGCATGAATGAGCCCAACTCACTATGCTTAGGCATACTGTGGTGGGGTTATCCCAGTCCAATAAACAGTTTCACCTGTGTGTGCGAAGGCAGTGCATATAGATAGATACTGTATACAAGATATGTAAGGGTGAACATCTGCCAGATCTAGTCAAGAGAGGAGATTAAAATAAATAAAGTTTAATTTTTATAATCAAATGATAATATCAGCTTAACAATTTGAGTGAAAAGTTGAATCCTTGAAAAATGTACATGAATATCAGAATATCTTTGTATTTGGTATGTCCCCTTTTTGCTTTAATGACACCATGCACTCGAGTTGGCATGATCTCCACAAGTTTGTGCAAAACCTGATGACCCATGTTATTCCAACATGATTTGACAATGTTCCAACGACCTTCTTGTTATGTCACAGAATACTTGGCTTTCTCAGTCAAGTGTCCCCATAAATGGTCAGTGGGGTTGAGGTCAGGTGACTGTGGAGGAAAGTCCATGACAGTCAGGACTCCTTGGTCTTCTTTGGTCTTCAAGTAGTTCTTGCAAAGCTTTGAGATGTGTTTGGGGTCATTATTCTGCTGCAGTATGAATCCTTCTCCACAAAGATACAAACCATAGAGTGTAGCATGTCTCTGAGGAATGGAGTGGTACTACTCCATGGTCAGGATGTAGTCAATTCAAAGCAAGTGTCCAACTCCAGAGAAGGCAAAAGACCCCCAGACTTCAATATTCCTATCACCACGTATCACTTGCAGTTTGATACACTGTGGTATAACTCTCCTGTTCATCTCCTTACATACATCCTTCTGTTACTGCCAGAAATCTCAAACTTGGATTCATCAGTAAATAGGACTTTTCCCAGTCATCCACTGTGAAATGCTGGTATTTCATAGCCCACCCCTAGCGTTTGGCCCTATTTCCCCTCTTGAGAAGTGGTTTAGAATCTGCTACTTGTCCTCTGAGATACTACAAGACAGCCTTCTCTTGACAGTACTTTTGCTGATTGGAGTCCTGCGTTCCTTATTTAGCAAATTCTGTATCTGTGATGAAGTAGGTTTTCTGTCTCTCAGGGAACTAAGCTTGATGTATTGATCTTCTGATGTTGTGGTCACTTTTGGTCTGCCTGATCGTGCTTTGGATACAACTGATCCAGTTTCTGCAAAGCGTTTCAGAGTACAAGTATAATAACTCAAAAAAGAAGCAGAGTAATGGACAGCGCAGACATTGGAGTGAAGTGTACACTTAATTCTGTGAGCTTTGACACCAACATGCTTTCTTCATAGTTTCAGTGTTATAAATGGGTTTTCAATAATGTGTGCTATAAACACGCAACCCACTTCAGAAGAAATGGTGCCATTATTTCCACCGCTAGCAATGGAAATCACATTTGCTTTAAGTATTAACTTGTTCAAGTGTTCGGTAATGGGTGGTATTCTACAAAAAACACAGAGGGGATGAATTTAGCATTAAAGGCCACAGGGATTATGAATAGTAGTTTAATGAGGCAGTAGGTGGATGTCGTGGGACTGTGCAGCCCAGAGCAACTCAGAGTGGAGTCCTTTATTCCGATCAATGTATGCTAATGAGGGAGCAACGGAGGTTGTCCAAGAGAAGGATTGGAAAATGAACCAGCGCTACAGCTACAGTAAGGAATTGGCAACATAATGATAATGCTTTTAAATGAGCATTGAAAGACTCGGGCTCCTTGTGGCACTAAATGTATTCATCTGGACTATTAGTTATGATGCAGTAATCGGGTCTTGGCTACAGGATATGATAATAGACCTGTCAACTCTCCTGTTTTTCCCGGGTTTCTCCTGTATTTTCATCCCCTTTCCCGCCGTGCTCCCATTTCGTAATTTTTCCTGTAAATCTCCCATTTTGCCCTTTTTTTTATTTTTACATTTATACCCAGGGCTATAGTCGAGACTAAACGCACATAAAGACCGTTTACCCTCCTCTCAAATTCTTAAATAGCCTTTGTGCAAACTTTCATTACGTCACAGCTGTTAGCTCAGACTGGCTTTCTATCGCACTTTCTGTTGTAGATTCTAAGAGTGCTTGTTTTGTTTTCCATTTGAACATTGTATCCCCATATGAGACACTAAAACAGCTGTTACTGTTAACAAGGAACGACAAACAAAGCACCGCCCACTCCTGCTACGTGGGTGTTTAAACCAGTCTGCATGCTGAAGCTAGCAGGCAGTCTGGAGCCGCTTTCATGGGACAGATGAATGAATCAGAGTTCAGAGGATGAAATATGACATTAACACGTGTGGCATCAAATAATAATCTGTTAGGGAAAATACAACAAAGTAAGTAGCTTGCAAGAACTCTTCAGTGAAGCTTAAGTTTTTTTAATTGACATTAGTGTTGTTTTAATTGTCCACTTTAGCTGGCGCTGCTGCTTTACATGACAGTAATGTTAATGTAGCTTGATAGTTTGGATAGCTTGACTGCTGATGCATTCCTACTGTGTTGTTTGTCCACAATTACTGTAATTAAGACCACACAAGTTAAAGTTCTGCTTCATGCTCTGTCAAAATTTTAAAAGGAAGGCTTTTTACATTTCTGGAGAGTGAGTGAAGGAATTGGGAGGGAGGAGTCAGAAGTGAGGAAGAATTGCAGGATGTAATGGTGTGGAAAGAAAAACAAGGAGAAAGTAAAGAAGACACAACTGATTCAAGACTGAAAGAAAAAGTTTAAGGAGGAAAGAGAAACACAGAAGCAGCCCATGTGTCAGGTGATGGAGAGACACATGAACACATTCAAAGCAAGAAATTTTAAGGATCTTACACCTGTATCTAGATGAATTACTGTTCTGGTAAATATTTTTGAAGGCACATTCTGTTTGCAAAATGACCAAATGCAAATTCAAATGTAAACTAAGGGGCATGCCCACCAACAAAAGTCAAAGCACAAGATTGAAACCTGCTATAAAAGGACTTACAGATCTTTTAATACAGGCACGGATACTATATAACAACTCTAATAACTTGATGTTTTCTTAAGCTGTTAAAAGGTTGTTGAGCTCAGTAACTGTACCTTAATGAAATAGGTGAAATGCTAGCAAAAAAAAGATCTCTGTGTAAATATTTAAATACTTGGGAAACTATTTTCCCATTCCTGACATGCATGGTTGCATATTAGCAACCATGCGTTTCGTAACGTGTGTAGGGTGGACTTTAGTGTTAGGTCTGTTAAACATAAGTGTGCCCAAGAAGCCACGAAGAACACGTCAACCGTCCATTCGATTACAGCAGGGAAGGCAGAAAAGGCACCAGGTGATTAGATCTCTGGAGCTGAGAGAGGAAACCCTTTTTACTAATGTCAAAATTGTGATTAGGTGAGGTCCTGGAAAATCTCCCTTATTTTCAAAGCCCGGTGTTGACAGGTATGTGAAACAAGATAGCATTTAGAGCTGTGTTCTGTCATTAAACACTTCCATCTTGCTCTGGAGATAGCCTGTGGCTTCACTTCTCTGAATGATAATCAGGCTTCTCAGACACGTCTGTGCATTTACTGTAGTCTTTCAGAGAAATATTATATTGCATCTATCTGTGCTGGTTACCAACAGTATGTTAATGCAAACACAAGCTGTCTATGTGCACCTAATCACAACCCAACATGGAGCAGAGAATACAGAGTTAGAGCATCAGAGGAGCAGCTAAATCAGAGCTCTGCAATGAAATCCAGAGGCCTCTCCTCCCCAGGGCATGCCTCCAGGGCTGGATGTATCCACAGTGAGGCACTCTGTGATCAGCCTCAGTTCAGAGAAGACTACTGTACAGAGGTTATCATGCGGTGGTTGGAGTGGAGGTAATGTTGGATGGGTGTGGTATTACAATGGTGAAGGATAGAAAGTTAACGGCAGAGATACAGAGGCTGTTTTCAGTGCTTTAAAGTTTCCTTATGTGCAACTCTGTCAGATGATTTAAATATTGTTTGATCTTTCCTTTCTCTCTGTTTATCATTCAAGCTTCTCTCCACCTCATAGATTACCACTCTGGGCTTCCTCTTCTCCACTTATCTCCCCTCCCTTCCTCCCTCTTTGTTTGTCTCCCACGCCATCAGCTACTGCGCTTTGCAGAGTGGAGAAAACACTTGTTTTGACAGCTATGATAACTGACTAAATGTCATATGTCTGGAAGAAAGGGATCTGCAGTGTAGGATTGGAATTCATTGCACCCGCTTTCTTTCTCCCTATCCATCCTTTCTGCTGTTTTTTTATGTATGTGTGTATGTGTGGGTGAAACAGCTAGGGGTGGGCCCTGCACAGTGTGCTGTGTTGGCTAGCTATGTGTATGTGTGTGAATGTTTGTCCCTTAATGGTTTGCCTGTGTCTGTTACTCAGGCAGAGTGAATATATGAGCAATCATGTGCGTGTTTGAATTTGCGGTTGTGTGTGTAAATGGAGCTCAACTACAAATAGTTTCTTGTTGAGAAAGATAAATGAGGTCTCTATGCTTTGACTTCAGCTTGGGCCGTTACTTGTTTCCACTGTTTACTCACATGCAAATGTAAGCTTTACCTACAAAATAATAGAATAACACAATCAAAAAGCACTCCATAGTGAGTGTCATAAACCCAGGCTTAGTATGAGGATAATAGCCGTTTAAAATTCACGCTCTTTGATGTCTCATGAGAGACAAGCTTAATAGGAAAGGCCAACTGTAGAATACATTATTTCACTTACGTAGAATTACTGGCATATAAACATGTCCTGCTTGTTATTAAAACCACCATCAGATCTGTCAGACATCAGGAATTCAGGAAGCAGTGGAGAAACATATTTTCTGACACTAATGTAGAAGAGATATGTGGCATGTATGTTGGAAATTGCCTCAGCCTTTTAAAATATTGAATTAATGTGCTCCAATATTCATCATGTGCCTAAATATGGTGTTACAGAAGGCAACTTCAAGTCCAAAGAGCCTTGGGTTATCATATCTGATGTCTTTTCTGCGCAGACTCACCAGGCTGGAGGGGGAGGGCTATGCACTGTTAACTGGCATCTAAAAGACTCCCTTAATGTATACTTAATGGCATCCTGGTGGTCAGAGATGCAAGAAAAAATCATTCGGTACAGAACTAATTGCAGCGCCAAGTTTTGTTTTGATTCACTTACAATGTGCTGATAGTTTTTGGTTATATTTTATGGCTATTAATCCAAGACCGCATAATGATCTTGTATTCAGGGATGTTGTTGGAAATGAAAGAACAAGCGGTCCTTGAAGAGACTATCCCGCCCTGCTCCACATACACATACACATTTGCTTTTGATACTTGTGAAGAGATTGTACTGACTTACATTCATTACTCGGAGGCTTACTCCTAACCTTAACCTGAACAACTACATGCCTAATTCCATCCCTAAAGGCCACAGTATGCTTTAAACAAAGGAGTCTAAAGAGGAAATAACTAATCTGAATGGTCACACTGAAAGGTGGGGCAAAAAACCCTGCCATCATAATGTCATCAAGGCCAAAGGAAAAGGGAAAAGGTTTTTTCTGACGCCCTCACTGTCACCACGCAGAATTCAAATGCGAAACCTTGTGGGGGTCAGGTTTTTGTCCCCAGATGGGAAGTGAGTTTCTCCCCACACCGTGATTAATACAATTTCCCACACACATAAACATGCAGAATGGATGCAAGACCCCACGATATCAGTTGGCTACCACATGTCCCCAAAATGTCGTAGAAAAACATACACAAACATAGACACACACCCTGTCATTTCTATTTCACAACTTTACACTGTCTGATCCTTGTAGAAATCTACCTTTTTCCTTGTTAGCTCACAAGTTTTAACAGGTGTTGGTAAGAATGACAGTGAGGTGACATCACATTATCAGTGTGCAAAAACACTTCTATTTTTGAATCTGGCAATGCCTTCTATTTTTAAAATGTGCCTCTTCACTAAACAGATAAAAAGAGAGGTGTTGCAAAACAAGATGATGGGAAGAGGGAAACCAAGCATATCCATCGTCTTCAGTGCAGCACTGGGTACGGATATTAAAAACATTCAGCCCTGTGAGATGAGTTGGAACTCTATCTTAACTGCACTACACAGCTCGCTGCCACAGAGAACAAACTTTCTGCTCTTTTCATGACTCACTGGAGTTCAAAGCTGAATCAGTTTTTCTGGGTTGTACCTCTTTATTTTTTTGCTTTAAGTAAGATTTTGACCTAACTAGTCATGATTCAACACTAAAGCACCTTGGGATATGATTATACATCATCAGCGGTGTGTTTTGTTGGACCTGTAACCACACCCAACAATGATTTCATGGTGTAGCAGGGTGTACTGGAAAAGAAATTCAGCCCTTGACTGATGGCCAGGACACCTCTGTGTACTGACACCACCTGGAGTACACTTTGACATCACTGCAGCAAGGTAAGAAATCAAATCACTGGAGTTCAGAATAGACAGGATTTTCAGCTGGTGTCAAATTGCTCTTTAAGATTATATTATTGGAAAGCTGTAAATTGCATTTTTAAAATATGGATTCAGCTCACAGATCCAGCAAACAGGCTACCAGGTGAGATGTGTTTATTTAAAATCTGGCATAACTAGCTTTTAATACTTTATCATTATCAAGTAAATGGGATTATGCTGTACGCTGTTCTACAGATATGGCTGCAAAATGGGGAAGATTTTACAATCAGAAACCATAAATGCAGAATGTTGAGAAAGACATTAATATCAAGTGGCCCCATGTCTCATCCTCTCCAGATGGACTGGTCAGTTGGCTCTGTTGTGGGATATTGGAGATCAAGTGCCCCTTCACAGCCAAAGATGACACTGGAGGACAATACAAGAACCAAAGGAAGTAGTGTTACCATGACTACTACCATCAAGTGCAGTGTCAGTTGCATGTCTGCAATATGAGACACTGTGACTTCATAGTTACTGTCCTCAGGATGTTGTCATTGACAGCTCCTAGACGGATAGTGAGTTTTGGGATCATGTTGCCAGCGCAACACATTTTTTTCCAGACATGTGTTCTGCCAGAGCTGCTGAGGAGATGGTTCAGGTCCCGTCATGGCAACACCCACCTGAAGATATGACTGTAAATCCCTCCTGTCCTAATCTCTGCTTGAAGTGGACTGCAGTTTGAAGATATGACTTGGTGTGTGGATTTAGTTTTGGTTTAACATTGTCTATAAATTTACATTTGCTGCCATATGTAACTTTTATCATTTTAGATTTAGTGCGATATTTAAGTTTAAATTTCATTAACATTATCCTTTTTTGACATCAGGTGCTTTATTTCAGGTTTATTTAAGGTCAGGAGGAAGACGGAGTGACTGTCTGGAAGAGAGTGATGTGTCTCTCTTTCTCTGCAGTCTGTGTTATTGTGCCATCCAGTCTCATTACTTTGAAGCCTCTGTTGCCCAGGATGCGTTCCACGATGTCAAGCACCTTCTTGTAAAGAGTGAAGACGAGTGTGCAGTGGCCTTCTTGTCTGAGCTGTTCGAGAAGGGCCAACAGAAAGACAAGTTACTCCACCTCTACAGTAACCAAAAGTTACTGTAGAGGTGCTATATTAAATTTTCCTTTGGTACAATATGTAATTTTTTCTTCAGCTGATATTTATTTACATTTTGCTACAACAGGTAACTTAATCACTAGTAAATAAACCAATTTTTATTAGACAAATATTTGATAACAATTGATTACAGCTATTTCTAAATGTAAGGTTACACAAAATATTCACACTTTTATGGAGTTACTTTTGCGTCTTTATTATGCAATCAAACAGAATAGGCTTGCAATGAAAAAACAGATTTGACACTGCAATCAAAAAATGACACTGCAATCAAAAAATGTTTTATCGCAAGTACAATAAATTTGTGATTAAAATGCCAATCAAAAAGTTTTGTTTGCAAATCCAAAAGTTTTGCTTGCTGTTAAGCTGAATTTTGTGGGCAGGACCTGTGCTGAAAGATGTAAAACACATCTCTATTGGCCAGTCTTGAACAGAGTGACAGCTTGGCAACATCCACAGTAAGTAAACGAGAGAAGGAGTTTTGAAGTCCATGGAGAAGACAGAGTGGGAGCGGAGACAGATATTTAATGTGAAGGTACGTTTACACATAACTTCTGTTTAAGTAATAGCAAGAACGTTATGTTTGAACTGGTGCATGTAGATTTCTTTTGCTTAACAATCTGTGGTGTTGTAATGGGCTAAAAAATATATATTCTTTTGTCAGCCTCTAGCTGCCAGCTTAGCTCAATTAGCTAGTCACTTGCTTGTAACCCATTACAACATCACAGATCGTTTAACAAAATAAATCTACATGCACCACTTTAAATATAACATCCTTGCTATTACTAAGACAGAAGTTATGTGTAAACATACCTGTGCGTTGATGTTCTGTCTTTGCTCCTGCCCTGTCTTCTCCGTGGACTTCAAAATTCCCACTCTCGTTTACTTATGTGGATGTTGCCAAGCTGTCACTCCGTTCGATACTGGCCAATAGAGGTGTGTCTTACATCTTTCAGCATAGATCCCGCCCACAAAATGCAGCTCAACAGCAAGCAAAACTTCTGGATTTGCAAACAAAAGTTTTTGATTTGCATTTTAATCACAAATTTAATTTACTTGCAATAAAACATTTTTTGATTGCAGTGTCAATAGTTTTACTTTCAAATCTTGTTTTTGATTGCAAACAAGACGCAAAAGTAACCCCATACCCTTTGGTCTACATTTATGGACCAAAGCAAATGGTACAATTTGGTCTCACTATTCTTTACGTTTAGTATATTCACTGGTAAAGTACTATGCAAAAAATAATACTTTCAAAAGCCCGTTCACTCTTTCCAAGAAGATCCAAAGATTTGCAGGGTTTCTAGTGTCCTTCACATTTTTGGCAGGCATTTTCCTCTTGTGAAGGCCAGTATTTAAGACATTCTTATAAAAGCCAACTGTGTCAACAATATTAAACCTCCTGTCAGCAAGGACTTTGTCCCCTGGTCGTATTTTTTCACAACACATTGTCCAGCATTATATTTGTCAATAACCCACCACATTCTTCCACATGCTTTAGATATGAAGGAAACAACACCTGAGTTTCATAGATCCAAAACTAAACAATATTGTGGTGCTTGTAAATCCACCAGGTCATATCAAGCAAGCAAGCAAACTACATTGTCTGTTGATAAATACTTGAACAGCCACTCTAAATTAATATCTTCCATCTCAACTGCTTACTTTTCTGGCCATTCAATAAACAAGTCTGCATTTAGGGTGTCAATTCACATGTCAAATATTCTGATAACATTAGGTTATTGACTGTTGTAAGTGTTAAATAAACTGTTAGATAACAATGAACTAATCATTAGCAAACACATATTTATGTACAAATTAATTCTGTTATGTTCATCATCATTCTTTGAAAGTATTTTTTATGAAACATTTAAGGAAGATTTTGGCCAATTCCAGTGGTTGCTCAAGTACCCCCAACCCACTGCATTTGTATATGGAATAACCAGGAAAATGAAAATGCTTTCCCACCAACTGACATTGCCAGGCTCCACTGGACTACCTGGTTGACCCGGACGAGGCACTCTCTCCGTAGGACATAAGAGACCAGATGGTATATGTGGCAGCCAACTCTGTGTCTGGCTATAACACCACAGGAGGCAATGTGTTGCCACCACAGAGAACTGTAGAGGATACCAGGAAGGAGAAAAGGGTAGTGTCCAAATTCAAGCATGTCTAGACAACCCTCAAGGAGTGTGATTGTGGGTGGTGGATATGAAACATGGCAGCTGTGTTAAATTCACAGACAGACATAAAAAAAAAGTAAAAGTGGCAGACAATTGAAGCAGAACAAGACAAAAAGCGTCTCTAGGTCTTCGTCACTTCTCTCTATACTCTCACTTTTAAGTACAATCTCAGGGTCATTTCAACGAGAGGATAAATATAGACATAATATAAGGTTATACAAACAGTGCATGGCTATGTATAGCACAACTACAGAAAACCCTATGGGGATGTGGATATGGATTTTTCTGTGGAGAAGTAAAAATAGATGTAATGACTGTCAGACTTCGCACTTTTCTGGAGGAGTGGAGAATTTAAACACCCTACTAAGACTAAGTGCTGTCAATGTCACTTCTAACATTACTCAAGTAGAAGTAGGATGACTTGTACTGATAATAACTCAGGTAAAATCACAAAAGTTGCTGCTTTAAGGACATTTCTGAGTAAAAACTATTACATATAGTCATTGAAGGGGGCCAATATGGCATTCTGATAGCACCGATACAGAGTAGGGGTGTACCCGAATACAAATGCATTATTCGGCAAAGCACAAATAGTGGGTTTTATACGAATATTTGTTTCATATAAATATTTTAAAAATTATTTGTTTTTGGGAAGAAAAAAAAAAACATGTCAAATACCAGTTTGCAGGTCGGTTACATCGTTATCTCAGTCTTTCTCCTCTGCTCCACTGTTACAGTTGGGGTAAGTCCCAAATGGACTCTCCATAACCTGTTGTTCCTCTACTCCTTTCCACAAAGGTTGTAGGTTGTAAAAAATAGACAATAAATGAAAAGTGCAAAGCAAGAATTACCTTTGAAGTTCTTCTACATGTTACATGGTGTGCTGTCTCTGTGTTATGGGTGTATAAATTGTCAGAGGACTGTCTGCAGTGAGTCGATGAGTAAAGTTTTAGCTCAGTAGTCAGCGCAGTCATCTTCGATCGGGGAGACTCCAGTTCGAGACCTGGTGTGGGGACCTCCTTCGTAAGGTAGATTATTCACGAACAGTTATTGTAACACTTTAATTTTCTCAAATTAAAAGCGTAATAAATACAAAAACAGGATTTATAAGCCTCTTTCCAATTTTATTCGAACACAAATACAAATGCAAATAATTTTGCTGCCTCAACAAATACAAATACAGATACAAATACTGGGCTCTCTGCACATCGCTAATACAGAGTACCAATCATTTACTTCAATGTTAGTGATTCTCTTCAAACTGATGACCATCTGTTATTGTTTGGGGGTTTTTTTTGGTTTTTTTCTCAATAAGAACACATTCACAAAGACTGCCTTACCTGGGAAAAAAGAATTTAAGGCAGATGTACTGTAGGAAAAATTTACTTGTGAACTGTAGTAGAAATCAGGTGGGACAGGAAATAGTATGGGCAGAGTGAGACAGAGAGTCTGTGAGGCAATTTTTATGAGGGTCACAAATACCTTGAGGGTAAAAAAAGGAAGTAAGGAAACAGACACTCAGTGAGCAACTTCTGTTTCGTCAATACATCCATATACTGTATATCCATGGGGCAGAATTTGCAAGCATGGCAAAGAGTAGAATCCACAGACAGTTTTTTTCTACTTCCCTAATGTTTTTTATTCACTGTTGCTATGCAACATTTAATCAATCAGATCTTCATCAGGCACAGGTTTTTAAACATAAAGTGCGGGAGCTAGTGTACAAAAGTATTTCACAAAATGAAGCCTGACCACACCTTAACTGTGCTCTAACAGGATACCTGTAGACTATTCTATAGTTCTTGCCATCCCAAAAGTAGTTTTATTTTGGGAGTCAATAAATATTTATAATGAGTTACTTGCTACCCCTGCACTGCAGAATGTTTGACAGTACAATATGTCATTGATACTGAATTAGAATGGAGTGAGGAGGAGCTGAAACACTAAGCCACAAAGTGCTGTTGTTCTCTTGTCTAATCAGGCATGCTTGTGTACTAATACACTTCAAACACTGCTTCTCACCCCTTGTCCCCTCCTCCCACCCCGACTCTCCCTCTGCTTTGCAACAAGAGAGCACAGAAACAAAGAGAGAGACGCCTGAGCAATCCCTGAACCTGTTTACCTCTCTGTCCTCTTTGACACTCCTACAGAGACAACAGAGTTTCTGCTGATGTATAGTTACATCCAAGCCATTCAGTGTAGAAATATTGCCTTTGCACTTGAAAGAAGTGTGGGCGATAAGAGACCCACAACAGCTTGTGTGAAAAGGCCATGCCAGCAGGGGTGATACATTACAGCTCCATATCCTTTCCCCCTCCTGGAGATTGTCTGTATGTGTATCTGTGGTTATGTGTTAGTTTGTGCATATATGTGTTTTGCCTATGTGAGCTTTAACAGCAGAAGTCCGGACATAGCCGCACAGAAGTGAAATAACACTGCGATAACAGATTCAGTCCACTGTGGGGAAAGCATGGCCTCTTGTGACTCTGGGCTGACTAATAGGTTTTGAAGTATAAACAGGGTAAGGTTGTGAGCTGTTATGAATGGTGGGATGTCAGGGCACAGATTGTTGAGAGGAAGGGAAAGCAATCATGACTGACATTAATAGGAAATGGCAGCAGCGCAACAACTAAATAAACCTAGAACTGCAGCAAACATGTAAGTGTATGATATCAGCAGGAGTAGGAGAATATTAAACAAAACAAAACTCTTTTTTGGATCGAACTAAACTACTTAGTGAACACATAACTCCTGAACTAAATTGTGGGTTTAGGGATGTATCAAAAGCATTGAAGCACTAGCAGTTAAAACCCATGCTTTAAACAAGCTGAAGCTCTTTTCATATTTGTACATTTGTCTTTATGTACTTTTTGATTCCGATTAGCAGGATATAATTTGCATCCATTACTAAAAGCACTTCTTAGAGCGTGCTCTTTTTTGTTTCTCTTGCTTTATCTCAACCCCTATGCTGACCCTTTTCATATGGTCTGCTCTAAGTGTCTCAGCAACCGCACATTTTGCATTGCAACATATAATTCACAAGCCATTTTAGAATCAGATGATATGACATACAGGCTCAGACAGCTAAAAGGGTTTGTGAGATAGCATGGCCTTTGCGCAGTAATTTCCCCGCAATCACAGGTAATCAGACAGGTGGAGTACACAGAAAAGCTCTTGTCATTGCTCTACTTGACCCAGAGCCCAGCATGACATCTTTACATATCCTCTCTTTTTTTCCACATCCTTTAGAAATATTGCTGCCTGAGAAACTGTTTTTGCTGTGCTGACCCACCAGCTCCTCTGAACACAGAGCATCAACAACATAACATATATTCAGAAGGAATGTTTCAATTTTGAGGCCTCATTACAAACATTTCTGACATTCCAGTTATTATCTCAAATTATTGCTATCCCTTTTCAGAGGGTACCATACAGTTTTAGATTTCCTACCTTCCAGGGAGCCACTAGACTTTTCTGAAAACCATCTTTGGTGGTGCATTCAAGGATGCTGAATCATTAGATATTTGACAGTTGGGCAACTTTTTAAATTCAGGAACATTCAAATGATCTCTTTCACAATGTCCATGCTTGCTTACTTTTTGTCCTCTGGGCTTGCCTTTTCAACAACCTAGCTAATGAATGCAATGCTTTTTGGCAGACGACTTTGAAATATCTAATGTGGGAAGTCCCTGAATGCACCAACAAAGCAAGTTTCATAGCAAACCCTGACTGCAGTTGTATTAAAGTTGATTTCTGGGTGGAAGGAAAGAAATCATATCTTATCTTCAGAAAAAAAATCTTATAAAATAGTTTTGAATATGGTTAGCAGTAATGTTATGTATACATGTTTTGTGGTTAATTGGTTAGAAAAATGAAAAACCACTTACTGTCCTTCAAACCTTATTTATGAAAGCAAAACAGATCAATTAGACAGTGCTTTTCTCAGTAGTGATCGGGATAAAAACAACAATTAATACACAATAGAGAGTTATGACAGTAACTGACAGACGTGACGGTCTCTAACCAAACAGAACAAAAGGCAACAGATGGGGGTAAATACTGCAGTGGTTGTGAATGCCATTAA
Organism: Thunnus maccoyii; assembly: GCF_910596095.1. Classification (NCBI taxonomy): domain Eukaryota; kingdom Metazoa; phylum Chordata; class Actinopteri; order Scombriformes; family Scombridae; genus Thunnus; species Thunnus maccoyii. The sequence goes on from NC_056538.1 coordinate 23,349,045, forward strand.
TAACACTTAAATAAATATTTCTGACACAGTCATCCACCAGATTAATTGCTTACTGAAGTTAAAATTGTCATGTAGCCAGTGCTTTTGCTAAGACATACCAGCTACCAGCTGCACACATCTGAGTGAAGACACATGTGCACACATAGACGCACACAAGCTTCACAATAACAAACTTTGAATCAGTTTACAGGATAATTTTCCTGCTACCTTATCATGATAGATATGGCATTCAGTATGCCTCAAGCTCTGAAATACTGTGATTGCAATCTCAAATAGACAGCCCTTTATTCCCCAGTTGTTGTTTTTTTTCTGATACACCCTTTTTCCTGGATTTATTATCGTTCACTTCCAGCCACCTATCCGTCATGACCGTGAGAAGAAAAATGAACCCCTTGCCTTTTTCTTTGCCCCTTTACACTCTACTCAACGGCAGCCACTCATTTGCGTTTTTCTTTTTTTTTTTTTTTTTTTGAAATGGAAAAGGAAACCAATTAATTTCAAGGCAAGAAATACAGGTTCTCACTATTCTTGATCTGTGTCCAAGTGATTGAATGAGTCTGCTTCCCAGCTGAGCTGACCTCAAGACACAGTCTCTCCCGTCTGCTCCTTCATAACCATACTAACTCTCATGCTCTTTACTCTCCAAATGGCTTCTCCATTGTAAGCAAACGCTAGCTAGGAGTAAAAATACTGTGTCTGTCTTCATGAGATAAAGGCCTAATGAAGTAAACATTCCCCACACTAGAAACAAACGCACAAAAGTGTACAAAAAATAATGTATGCATCGGTGCCAATTAGTTCTTAGTTTAGAATATTAAGCCTGTTTTCCTCTTGAAGGGTGATAATGTAGGGGTGCTTCACATTTATTCTCTCTTAATGCTCTTTATGAGTATTATATAACTGAAACACAGACAAATCAAAGCTTGTAGCTTGAATTTTAAGCAAAATAACATGAGCTGTTGCTGTCAGTGAATCACAATGTCCAGATGAAATGCCTGGATTTTAAACTCCATTGTGCACATTGTTAAACCCACACAGGTTTGTTAAAATAGGAGTGCTATGGTACAGACTGCCTTTAGGGGTTGAGGGTGTGGGATGGAGCTCAGCTCTTTGTAATAGTGGGATCAGTGGTGTGTCGACCGTGGATGGCTGCCTGCCCTGCAACAGGCATCCATGTCTGCGCCTTGGAAATGGGATCATGTGGTGCAAGCTTTTCTTTTCTTTTTTCTCTCTCTCTGTTTTCTTCATTGTCTCTCTCTCTCTTTTCTTCATTGTCTCTCTCTCTCTCTCTGTTTTTTCTCTCTCCTTACATTGCTACGCTATTAATAGAGAGTTCAGCCTCTAGAGGATGCAAACTGGGAAGCGGGGGATAGCAAGAGCGACAGCATATAAGGGTGGAAGTGATGTGGATGGAGGGACCAGGGCAAAGAGAGAAATGAGGGAGGGGTTGATGAAGTGAGGGTGGAGAAAAGGGCAAAGAGCTGGAACAACGAGGCGAGGATGAATAGCTGAGCAGTGCAGACAACATGGAGCTGAAAAAAAACAATGTTGCAAAAAGGAAACAAAAGAGACAGATAAAGTGAAGTTAAACAGTGTCATATTGAAAAACTGCAGCAAGAGGAAGAGAGTGAGGGGAGAGAGAAGACTTAAAACTCAGGTTCAAATTCATTTGTCATTTGCTGGCAGGCAAGAAGGCGAAAACATAGGTAGGATAGACCAACTAGAGCCTTCAATGTCACCCTGAGACTTTAACCATTTTATTTCATAGTTCTAAGGCATTTACTGTGGTAGTCACCAAAATGAGCTGAATGATTTTTCCATGGACATTTCCATAAAATTGCACACATTTTGAGCAAATTTTTTGAAAATTCAGCAAAATGAAATGAGAATCAGTGTGAGTTTTCATTAACTCCCTTTATGCAAATATATTCAAGAAGATGTGACAAGAATACCAAATTAACAGAAACAACCTCGCTCTTTTTTTTTTTTTTTTTTTTTGTAACTCTCTGGCTGAGTTGAAGAAGGTAACAGTGGGTGGCAACATGACATGAATGCTTAATCTACAATAGAAGAATCAGAAGCATAAATACATCAAGGTGTATTTGAAAAATCTGTTTCCATCGTTTTAGCACATCTTCTCTTTTCTGATATTCTAACACTTCCACTATGCATTAAAAACCTTTTTGCAATACATTCTCTTTTGTCATCTATTCAGATTTTTCTTTTCATTTGCTCAAATTGAAAATACACACAAACTAGGACTACGGAAACCTGTTGTTGCCAATATTATCTAACTGGGAGGCTGCAAGGCTTTTACATTTACACAGTTGTGACTATACAGCCATCAGTGCTTGGGGTCCATTTTCCAAATGAACAGATTTAAGCACATCAGCAGGCTTTTTTTCTGAACTCCTCCATTGCTCAATTTCATGGCATTCGAACACTTGGGTCTGCAGGTAATTGAAAATAGCCTGTTGTTTGACAAGCTATAAAACCATTCACAGTCATTACCCAGCCAATGAAAGGCATGTTTTCCCAATTAGGCTGCTGATAATAAAATCACCTGACTGGAAGCTCAGATTTTTCTGTGGTACAGTGGAAGGCAGGCAGGCAGGCCACATGTGAAGGCAGTGATTGTAGTCTGACCTAAGAGACCTTGCTTCCCTCCAGGGCCACAACTCCCACTGAGCCTTAATTACAACCACACGAGGCCCTCAAATGCAGCCATATCTGATTCTAGATTAAACCACTTTGACACACTTAATTGAAATGAGAATTTTCTGTGAAAATGAGCCTGGCTTATAGACCAACTCCAAGGAAAATTTAATGCCAGAAAATCACAATGGATGTGTGGACTGAATTCATGATTGTAGACCTGATTGGATGCTTACACTAGCTGCTGCAGTAGCTTAACCAATTACCTGCTAAATGCAGGATGGATCATAGCAAGATAACCTGCAGAGCCTGTGGGTATACAAGAGATTGAGGGAGGGAGGTGGAAGAGGCTGTTGTCCTATTTTAGCTGTCAGAAACATTGGCACATCTGTGGCCAGTTAGCAGTGTTGTTATTCTCATCAGACTGGGTCACCACAGGGACAGTGCTCAACTTATTTCACCTCCCTGAGCCTTTTCTACCTTATTGAGCCTTTTCTCTCAAAGTTGTCCCCCATGCAGACCTTTCGATGGATGGCTTCCTCCATCTTCCACCTTTTATCCCCCAACAGTGAGACGTGACACAGCTGTGTCACAGTCGGATCAGTTGAAGAGATCCTGCACTGAATAAAACAAGACAGAGAGCGTCAGCATGCGACGGGGTACAAATTGCATTACTAGCACGATATTTGCTCTGCTACAGGTGCTGTGTCAGAAACATGCGTTGTACCTTGAGGTTATTGTGAGCTATAATTCACCACGGCACTTGATTTCCCTTGATAATAGTAGCAGCTCATGTCGGATGGTTGGAATTTTTTATTTGCTCTTAAATAGTGGCAGCAGAAGAGATAATATATTCCTGCTCTACAAAGTGTTTTTCTCCTTTGCTGTCATGCTTTAGCTCCTCGTCTTTTAAATGACCTTGAAGGGCTTTGGCCCCTTGGATCCACGTGGAAGCGCTTGAAACATGGGCTTATTTTATATGCAATGCAAAACATAATGAATATTGTATGTAGAGACCATTTCTTTCAATAAATGAAGACAAGTCTCACAGAAGATTTAGGGCACTGTGGTGTGGCAGTTAAGAATTTTAAAAAAAATTTGATTTTTCAGAAAACATAATTTTATTCCTTTTAGAGTTATGCAATTATATTCCTTGTGTTCCATTTTCATAACACATCATTTCATTGTTATTTTTGGCTATGTTGCTAAGGTTATTACTGTGGAGAATATGTAGCCAGAGTGTAGATAGTACAAATCCGTAATGCAGTTTCTTGTATGGGTTGAGCTATTGGTAATGCCGTAGGGCTCCAGTAGGGAGAATCGTGTTCCTCTCCCTCACTCAATACAGAGGAGTGAACATAGATGTATTATAAGAGCTGAATAGGGCTCCGCCACTCAGCCTTGCAGCCAATTTTCCAAGTGGCTACTTGCGGTATTGCAGTGAAAAATCCCCCTGTGGCCCAAAAAGCATTTTCTCCATAGACCACCATTATAAAAGAGACATCTGTAAAACTGTTGACAGGACACCTCCAACTGCAAACAAGGTCAATTATGACTCTTTCTATTATGAGTTTTTGATCCATTGAGGCTTTATATTTGTAAAACTTTCCTTGAGCCGAGAAAGCTCAATCTGAAAGGAAAATCTGTGACGTCATTACAATGTAGAGTCTATTGGCTGAGTGGGAACTCATGGGCGGGGCCAGCAGGGGAAATACCACTGCACATATCCAGTGGGCTGCACAACATGGAAGCAAACCTGGAAGCTAGAAACTTTTTTTGGCATATGTGCCACCTGAGCAATTCTTATTGGACTGAATGTGTCCAGTTCTTAAAATACATCCATGCGAGTGAAGGTGAGAGCAGTGTGCTGTTTTCTTCATCCCTCTCCCCTATTTTCCCTGTTTCAAAGTAATTACTGTGCACAAAGCACTATGAACTTAGCAACACATGTTGTTGATAATTGTTATTTTGTCACTGCTGTTCATCGCGAAAGAAAGAGGTGAATTTTATACTTTTATGTTGTTAAAGAGTTTCTGGCTAACTCTGTCACTGTGTGAGCTAGCTTAGCATCCAGCTGTTGTTCCGCCATTGTTTGCATTTAAGTTTGTCACTAAGATACTTTCTCTAAGGTGCTTAAAAATGTTATTTTATCACCATAAGAAGTCAAGTCATGTGTCAGCTAAAATACATAACTTAAAAATGTATTTCTTGTAAGTTACAGTCCATGTTGTACACTGGTTAAAAATATAATTTACATTATTTAGAAGAACATAGGAGGATAACTTAGTTGTGGAAACCTGTGGTCCTGAAACTGAGTGTATTCATACAGAAAATTGTATGAATTTGGTTGCACTGTATATCATTAAGGCTTAATACAGATGAGTGAAGGCGAGAGCAGTGTGCTGTCTTCATCCCACTCCCCTAACTATATTTTCCCTGTTTTAAGGGCATAACAGTAGCACCTGGGGAAACAGATACATGCTAAAACCTAATTTAACCCATCACATACAGTAATTCAGCGTTATGTGAGGCTACTCAGTGATGCCCTGCTGGCACAGCTGCCCACATAACAAATCAGATTAGGAACTGGAGCCTCAAAGTAGGGTCAGCCTCTCCTGGCCCTCTGCAACCTGTATTTTCTCAGTCTGTGTCCTTACTTTTGGTGTTGTTCAGACTAAGTCTAAGACTAAGACTGAGTAAAGCCCATAGGATTAGGACCCCACCACCCTAACCATGGACTGTTTCAGCTGCTGCTGTCTGGCAAATGGTGCACAGCCTCAAGGCCTGGACCAGCAGGCTCTGGGACAGTTTTTTTCCACCAAGCAACCAGGTTTATGAATAATGGACATTAATGGCTTGTTGCCTGTCTGTGACACACACATACACACACACACACACACACACACAGGGTCATGTTTCCATCACTTCAGAGGACATTACATTGACATACATTCATTCTATTTTACTGCTATTTCTATTTTATTTTATTGCTATTGTTGCTGCAATGTTGCGGAACCGAAACCCAAGAATATTTTACTCTCTCATACTTGTATAATGGGATGTAACAATAAAAGAATCTTGAATCTTGAATCTTGACTTCAAAACATAATGCCCCATTAATTTGTAGTTTTGAATTATTGTGTTCTCATATCTTGCTTTGTAAAACCAATTAAACTTTATTTTATTCTTTAAATGGAGATTTAAGAAATGGAATCTGATAAGTATATTTTAATGTTGTATGAATTGTTCTTTTTTATATACAAATGGAATATTTCAGTGCCAAGGTCATTGTTTGTCATAGATTTCAGTCCTGTGTTCCCACATTTTAATGTTCCTCCAGGATAGATTTTTTTTCAAATCTTGTGCCTCATTTTACCTGAACTTGAAAAACACCTCACATCCATGTTCTCTCAATCCAATTTTACATGGAAAATTGAAAGTATAATAAATGTTACCCAAGCAGAAATGATGTTCGAATATGCTCCTAAACCTCTGACATTTGAGGCAGTATTAAATATCTTGAGTGCCCTTTTTTAGTGAGCAGTAGTAATTTGCTAATTTGGTCGAAGGTCTTTTCTTACAAAATTCTGTTGCAGCCTTCAACGCTTCCCTCAATGCTCTCATTCGCCTTTCTCGTTGAGTTATGGCGGCTCATGAATGGCTTAAACAGCTTAGGAATAAGGGAGCTAGCTAGTTAGATGAAATGTAAAAGATGAAGAATTGAAGAGATGCAAGATATTCATATGCAAATTGGTGAATACATTTAGCCTTGCATGCTAAAATATCTTGCATTGCTGGTTGCTCAGTTGTAGTGCTATCCTCCACTGAACACCAGTTAAAAATGCAGAGTGAGTTAGGGAAGAGAACAAACTTCAAAAACTTCCAAAAATGAGAATATGGGCTGGAATGTGATTTTTTCCCTGTCTGCACTTGGCAAATTCATCCTTGAGTCACTAATATTTATCACTGACCTCGCATTAGATATATTATTGTTATTTTGTGCTGTTTGGCAGGTAAATACTGAATAAAAGAAAAACTGACTGTGACAGGAAATGCTGCCCAGTAAGGCAGAGCCTACATTAAGGAATGGGTTTATAATGCAAAATGTGTTGCAGTGGGTGTGTTTTGACTCCAGCATCCAATCTATCTTCTCTATGTATCTGAAAAACTAATGAAATACTAAAATAAAATGGCCTGCCCTTTCTAATTTGAAAAAATGGTGCAGTGGATGCTGATTCAAGGAGTGAAGGAGCACAGCACAGAGGGAAGATAGAGCAATGCAAAGAAGAGATGATCCCTATTGAAGCTAGATTTTCAACGTGTGGAACAAGTACAAACACAACAAAAAAGTCACCAAAGCGAATGAAATAGCTAACGCATGCACAATCCGACAGTAATTAATCTCCTTTTGGGTTACAAATGGTTGGCCTGCTCCTGCATTAACCTCCGTCAGGGTTGACACTGTGCTAATCTCTTCTCCTCTCTGACATTCACGCTACTGCTGATGAATATAGGACAGCATGGCTTTGAGTCCGGCAGAGATTGAAGAGGAGTGCCCATCCTCAGCCCTTTACTCCTTCACCCTTGTGCCATTGCCTCCTTACTGACAGAGTAATTGAATAGCTGAGACTGTCTCATCTGTACTAGGAGAGCAGGTAGAGAAGAGTTGTTGGCAGACCCCAGTGCATTGACCTAAATGCAGCAAATTAAGCAGTCTGTGACTGCAAGTCGTGCATGTATAAATGTGTGTTTAGACAGAGGCAAAAATCACCTCGTTATTTGCACTGTATTTACAGTCTGTATTTATTCACCCCAAATAGCCGGTGTGTAGACTGTGCAGATGTTAGCTGGAGCTAGTTGGCGACATAAACACCAACTGTGTGTGTAACAAATGTCTCTATGCTGTGTTTGAGTGACAGCTCAAAAAACGTACCATTTTCCTCCAGACTACTCTCCTTTTTTTCTTGTATCTGTATGTTTATGCATTGCAGTCATGAAGACATATATTAAGCAAAAGTTGAACGATTTTCAACTCACATGGATGCACCACTCTCGGTGAATCTGCCTTTTTGCATCCACTTTTGTCTTCGCATGGACTTTATATCATGCTGCATCTAAAATTTGATTCATGTGCAGTCTGAACAATAAGTACATTAAATAAATAAATTGGTTTTCTGTTCAGAAACCATTAACAGCTCATGTTGAAATATCTCCCCCAGCAAAAAAAAAAAAAAAAAAAAAAAAATCCTATCCCATTGCACCATTCTGGGCTGGTTCTGCTCTGCATCCTAATAACATCTCATACAAATGTACAACCATTTTTTTTTCCAAAACAAGATTCACTAACAAGAATTTTAAGTAATGGACGTATGATAAAAATAACTACACCAAAGGCAAATCTGAAAGAAAAGTCACTTCTGTGCGGATTTTTTTATACATATATATTGTGGAATCTAAATAAAATATAATTATATTTCAGATAACCAAAAAGCATCATTATCATGCATATAACTCTGTGTAAGGTCAGTAAAAGTGGAATTATAATGGAAAACGTGGAAATGAAATGCACTTTATTATATGAACAATGTTATGAAAACGGCTGTACTGAGGTAACTAATAGAAAAGTAAAAAGCGTCACAAAGTCTGGAAGAAGGTTGGTGAATGTCATGACAGTCAAAACAGGATGTTCAGAATTTGTGAATATATTGTGCCATCTACATGTATGTGACAGGATGCAAGCTGTCAAGTTTGAGTAAATGAGATGATTCAAGGGCTATATTTGAGAGATACAGATTGCAAAACAGGCAGATCATGGGACACAGGATTAAGGGCCATGAGTGGTAGACAGGCCAAATAGAGGAAGAGTGAGGAGAGGTCTGGTCATGTAAATGGGATGGTCTTATGACAGTATATAAGAACTGTGAAGGATCCGAGAACTCAGTTGCTCTTGAGACCATCTCTGCTAAGACTTCAATAAATCTTCCAGTGGACTGGAAAAGAGCCCGACTCCTGATTCTTCTTTATTGAAGGTGATAGTTCTTGTGGAGTTAACAAGTCAGCACGCAGTACAGATTAGATGGGGTAAGAGAAAAAACTTCCACAATATATCAGCACTCATGTATGAAAGGGAAGGAAAATAGTGGGCATCTCTTCTGAAGGCAGAGTTCAGCAGATGTTGGGATGCTTGTGGAATGTAAAAAGCTGGACGGAGAGCTAAAAGATTAACTGTATGTGTTTGTGTGTGTGTATATGAAGGGGGATTTCTTCTCTTTATACCTCCTCTTAGGAAAGATCTATCCATTCACAAACCCTGTGGGACATTCAACATGGCAAAAGCAGTTCAGGACTCACTTCTGCAAAATCCATTTCCTTTAAAGAAGAGTGGTATGGCCTATGCATGTCAATACGACAATGTGTGTGGATAGAGGAGGGAAGAAAGAGCGCAAGGCACGTCACTGGATTATAAAGGGAGAGAAAGGTAGTGAGGGGTAACAGGGAGGGGGAGCATCAGTGAGAGAAAGCCCTTTCATCTCTCTCTGACGTCTTCAAAGACAATGAGCCTCACCCACTGCACTCTGTGTTGACATTAACACCCTGTACACGCACCCGCACACACTAAGTCAAAGATTTGAAAGCACATACACAGTGCACACACATGTACCTCCCCTGACATGCAAGCTTCCTTACCACATGTCTTCTGTGTGGATGAATGTCAATGAGGACACTATTAATAACCTAAAAGGTATTCGCACCATTGCTCCCCTCCCTCTGGCATATGGTTGTACACGTGCATGCGAGCAGTTGAGTGTATTTACAAGCCGTGAAGAGACACCAGATTGCAAACATACATGTCAGAGTTTCTCTTCCTGTCTCCATCACTCCAATACTGACTTCACTGATGAGAGAGTACATCAAAAGAGGAAATGTTTTGATGCAAACACAGGATGTGGGCGGGCGGCAACACAAAGCTCCACTTGAGGATGACTTGACAGACAGAGAAAGTATTTTATCAGTGTTATATTGTCGTATTCACTGTTTTCATTTGCAGTAAAACAACATAATATTAGGTCTTTAGCTTTGTTGACATAGACAGTTATTCACACTGATCCCGCCATGCAGCATTTAGAGTAACTGCTATTTTGCAGGGCCAGCCACACGGTGCAGGGTTGACTTTATGTGGGTGGAAACAATAACACAGTAAACCAAGTTTAAAGCAGAAATAACTTTTTTCTTTAACCACTTGGTGGCTGCAGAACAAACACAACAATGACCTTTATAAAGCATAAATGCTTAACTGCACACCCCAAAGACGCACTCATTTAGAGTCATGTCTCTGGTCAACTGAGGAATGCAAGTTCAATATTCACTCTCCTTGTAGCTCTTTTATGGAAAAATCTGGATATTTAGCTGCTAAATGTTACTCTGTGTTAACCAGCTGGTTGCTAACTTTGTGTGTGTGCAATTTGGTGTTTGGCAGGTACATCAGAGCTTTCTCGCTGAAAACAGCTGCTTGCTACAGAGTTAAAAATTGAACCAAACAGTCAAGTTGCAGGTTGTAAAACCAAAACAATGAGCTAAAAAAAACCCAAACGCTCTATAGTGCTGAAGGGAGCTGAGCTGGTGATTATTCTCTATGAGTTTGTCAATAAAAGCAACCCCTTTCACATTATAGTAACTTGATCTGTTGTTAATGTAGAAACATTGATTAGTGCAGGGCGTGGTGATTCAAATCTGGCTCCAAAGCCTGTGAGCATATAGCTTCGTCAGTGGCAGATTTCAGTGCAATCCACAACCACAGTTAAAACTAATTGTTGTGTACACTCATCACAAAGTGACAGAATCACGTCTGGTTCTGTCAGACTACACCCTGCTGCAAACAGACTAATTAGAGCCTGATGAATCCCAACATATGGCAAGAAAGATTTCACATCATACATGGATATTACAAATCTAAAGAAGTGCCACAACATCTATTTAATCAATTTCTGTTCTACATCTGCATTAAATAATGCATATGTATCAGTGCATGTTGAGGCTCTCTGTGTTTCGCAACATTCAAGCAGTATTTTCCACAGACCCTTTTTTTCTTTCTAGTGGCTGCACATGTGTATGTAGCATTTTATTTGGTGTTTATCTTGGCTGGAGGCTGCTTACAGTTAGTGCTTAGAGCAAATCTTCTAGTTACATATCTCACTCTCCCTCTCTTTCTTTGTCTCTCTCTCTCACTCCACTGCTGCGAATCAGCAGATGAAAATGCTGCAGGGTGCAGGGTTAGTATGTGTTTGTGTGTCCATATGTTTGACTATGTGTATGCATCCTTTGAGGAGGTGTTTTACTGCATTTGACAGACACAAAGGACGTGGTGGTGTGATGGGCAGGGAGGAGGCGAGTGGGTGACAAGAGTAGTTTGGATTTTCAGAAGAGCAAGCACAGCATTTGTCGACATAAACTCCAATTTGCTTGCAAGGTTTTTTTCTCCTGCAGTAATGATAAAGCAGATAATTACGCCGCAGGCATATGACTGACTGTGACTGTTGCTCCTCTGATCACTAGCAAAGTATCACAACACAAAGTACTGATCTTAAACAAGTCAACCTTATAAAGGTAGTGTTTTCACTTGCATATATATACCCTTAGGAATTCATATTCATACCCACTCTAAATCAATATGATTGATTGTGATTATTTTGTCCACAATTTAAATCTTTTTAAATCTCTTTTTCAAGAGAGACCTATGCAGAAGAATAAATGGTTACACAACAGTACAGAAACAGAAACATTTTTAAAAAAAGGATAAAATAACACCCAACCTAAACACACATTAGACATTAGTTCTACATTAAAGAAAACAATTACAAGTCCTTATTGTTTTAAAATTGTCAAAAGGAATACGAATTTTCAGTTTCCATTTGTAAGAAGCAGTTCTTCAAGGCTGCATGTGAACATGCAGTACAGCTATAGTTTAAATGTCCAGTGACCTGACATCATAATCGCTGTGTTTAGACATGATTCGAGCAGGGGTAATGAGGTATTAAATACCACCCAACCTTTTCATATAAGATACAATAGTGAGCCAAGAATTTATCCCCTGTGATAAAGCGCAGTGCACTGTGATAAACAGAGTCAAGTGTTTTAAAGTGGAGGGATACGCATGCATAGTGTTTACAATATTGCAATTAAGCTCAGACATAATTGTAGACTGTAAAATGGTCCTCCTTCTAGCAGATGAGCAACATGATTTGTTTCCATGCAAAAATATGCTAGTAGGTATTTCACATACAGTAGGTCTTAAATGTGCATTACAAATAGTCATAGGTGTGGATTATTTGCGGTACACAATTAAAGCTAGCCTACATTTGCATTTGAGGAAGTCGTAAGTGTATTAACCGAGAGATTTCTCAAAGGAGTTGTATAAGAGCTTCCCCAGCTGCACTGAGGTGTGCCTAGGGCTGTTGGGCACACGCCAGCTCTTACCTCTGTCAGTTGGCTATGTGACTGGTGTGTGTGAGTTAGGGGTAACAAGGTGACAGCAACGGTACCTGGGTGAGCAATGAGCAGCGAGGCACATGCAGGCCATCTGTAGTGAATACTGTGTTAACGCTCAGAGGTCAAACGCAGAGAGGGATGCTAACCACAGGGCTGCTTTTATTTCTTTGGGCTTAAATGACCTGCAGTATCTCCTCTCATATAACTCCCCATATCCCATTGAGAACAGGACCATTTGTCCATGTGATCCTGCATCTTATCAGCATCTCAACATCCACGGAGACTAACTAAATTCAACCTCTTAAAACGGACTCAGAGAGAGTCTCAGCTTACATAAAAGGGCCTATGGCTTAGTTTGACCAGGCAGCTTTAAAAAATATTACAGAGTTCAATGTAACCCTGTCCTCCGACTCATAGATTTGACAGAGAGCACAGTGAAATTCATATAAATAGAAATTAATGTCTAACAAATAAATTGTTGTCCACAGTCCTTCATGTTGATACACAGACACATACAGACTTCATGTTGATAAATGACTGTGATAACCAAGAGCCATTAATTCTCCAATTTCACTGTCATTGTAATCAATGCTGAGCAAGTTTTCTTCACCTGTATTCCAGTGTAATATCTTCAGATATCTGTAATCGCTGACGGTAATGAACAATGATGCTTAGGATCAGGAGGTTCTTGTGTACAGTACATGGAATTTGATACTTAGCTGAAGCAGTGGTGCTGCTAATGTTTCAGGAAGAGAGAGAGAGAGAGACGGTGATTCTCTCTTTTACAGGAATGCCGGGAGGTTAGCAGATTGGGGCAGGTGCTCAAGATAGGGTGCTGCCATCAAAGCAGAGATCTGTGTCTGCTGTTGTCACAAGCAGGGTTCCAAAACCTTTCATCTGTCCGTGCCCATGCGTGATCTCCCACATGCGCCCTGCCCTGGCTAAGTCTATTTGCTGTGCAACCCACCCATACCAGCCATGTCAGACAAGAGAGACTTCAAAAGGCAGAAACGCAAATGCAGGATTATCTGCTTCCAAAAGCCCACCACCAAATCCTACAATTGTTCCTGTGACCCCAAGCGGAACAATGATGGAATACCAGCATCTTACAGCTGATATGTTTGTTCAGTAAATCAGAGCACAGCAAAACAAATAACATACAAAACAGTATAACAATAGATGTAATGATAGCTCCAGGTCAGATCTTGTGCCCACGTACCTTTAGCTTTGCACCAGCTGCCAGCGCGACAAAAGCCTTGTCTGGATCTAATGGGAAATTCAGGTTGATTGCAAATTTCAAACCCTTAGTCTGCACGGCTGAGTGTGTGACATATATTTCCCATTACCACTTTGAATCCTGTAATTACTTTCTGGGCCTTCTGAGAGGCTGGCACAGAAGTATGTGCACACCAGGCAGCCTGAGCAGCCCCGCTCAAGTACACTTTCACTCTTGTCTGCCCTCGCTGGCATGCAACATTGTTCATATCCCATGGAGAAGTACAGTATCTCAGTGCTACATGATTGTTAATTTCAATCTCTTGTAAGGTTTATGGAGGTCTGGAGAAAATCTCATAACAAAATGTGATAGTGAGACCTTTGGTAATTCTTAGACAGCTACTAGATTGGCTGTGAGTTTGAAATGTTAGCTTTAGGAAATGGCTTCTATGGTTGAGTGCAAACAAGTTCTCTGCAGGGAAGCATCATTAGTAATAATATAAGCATCCCACTGTGCCTTCACATTTTTTTTGAACACCACGTGCTTGAAAGTCTCCAAACCTCCACAAACTTGACATGACAGAGGCCTGTCTAGGAAAGATAACATGATAGACACCTATAATTTTCCTTGCTGCTGTACATCCAAATCCATCCATTATGAACTCTGTCTACTGTGTATTCTTGCATGTGCGGTGCTTTACTCTCCTCTTATGGTAAACACTGCTGCTTATGTTTGTTTTGAGAAGGCAAACATTCAGCTCCTTCTGTAGCAATAGATCTCCCCGCCTCTTCAGTACTCTCCTAGCGATGCCCCCAATAAGCACAGATAAGCCCTGCCCATCAGCGGTCCGTTTCCAACAGGTCAGAGCCAAGGGGCTCCACTATCCCGCTTTGGACTCCATATGGCCGAGTTTGGAGTCTCACTTGTCCTGGAGGGGGGTAAACGGAGCGGAACTGACCCCAAAATGGACTCATCATAGGTGTGATGGCAACAGATGAGGGAGTTTAGTCCACATGGCCTCCCTTTGCTCATTAAACCAGCCTGCACCTGTGTTCCTGCTGCACAGCACATCTGCCGGCCATACCCCGGCTCCTCCTTTACTTCTCCCTCTGAAACCCTCTCATGGGGTGATGCACCATAATTCATAAATATAGACGCATGAATATAGACGATATATCTCAGTTTTAATCCCCTCTATCAGACCTTTGGTGCCACAGCTCCTCATCAACATCTGTGCATGTGTAAAGTCACAATTATTTGGTATGCAGTATAGTGTATGGTGTGTAATCATACCAGAGTCTTTTTTTTTTCTTTCTTTTTTTTTTTTTTTTTTTTTTTTAGATATTTCTGTTATATTGCATGTGGTAATACTGTGGTGCCATCATACACATTCACAAATTTAAAGCCAAACTGTGCCATATTTCATTTAAAAAATGCAAAATTACAAGTGTCTCTAAAGAAGGGGCGCATTTACTTGAACACTGAGCTGCATAGTTAATGCTATAAAAATCCTGAACATGTTTTTGAATCCCACAATTATTGTAATTTTGTCTGATCAGCTGCAATGCTGTCTCTTTATGTTTTAAGTGTCTGATCTGGTGGATCGAGTAGATTGTCTGACCTGTCGCAGTCATTTGTTTGGAGCATGCTGTGATTAACTGGTCTGTGTTTCCCAGACATAGCTACAGCAGGTGAGAGCATTCACACTACATGAGCAACCTGCACGTTATAACCACATTTTCTATTTCGGGATGAATCCTTTTATTTGGTAGCATGCTGTGAAGGAATGCTTACCGAGACTAGTTGTGTTTATATTTAGTTGGAAGAGGATACACTGTTTTAATGTGAAGACATGTAAAGAGACACACATTTGCAGCAAGTTTTCTTTATGTGTGTTTAAAGGAAAATATGAGACTGATTGCAGTATTATTATGTCAATTAAATAATCACAATCTCTTTGAGGTTGTTATAATTTTAGCAGATCATGCAGCCCAACTTGAACATATCCCATTTGTGTCACACATGCTATATCTCTACAAGGAATGATTCAACTATAGAGTGTAATTTTAAATAAAACCGCCCTATGCCAAGCACAATGCTTTTTGCTATGTTGATGCTCTAATGAAAGGATGTGGGCACTGAGAATATCTCTAAAAAATATTATTCACTATTATTCAATCAGTCATTATTGTTTGGAAACTCTTTGGTGTGGGTCAGCCCACTCCAAGCCACTCATCTTCCCGTCTCTCTGAACTTGTCCCTTACTACTCCAGGAAGAAAGCCATTCTGAGCTTCAGAGCTTAAATTAAATGCATGTCCAATATGTTTTTCAAAGAATAGCCCAGCAGTAGCTCAATAAGCTATTCAAGCTGCTTTTCGTGCATCAAAGAGAGTGCTGTCTGCAGCAGCTATGTCCTTGTTGAGCATTAAAGAATACTTTTGAACATTATTCCTGGTCCTTAAATACTTCTTTAATGCTCCTGTGCTTGTTTAACCACATCACTGTAATCAGACAAAGCTAGAATCATCTGCTCTGAGCACTGGACAACACTGGGGATACATTTAAAATCCCTCACTCTATTTGTTTTTATCTTCTATTGTTAATTTCACAGTTTGCACGCTTGAAATGCTTTCCAGCCAATAGTGGTGTGTTTTCCAACTGTTTGCATGTTTTCTACCTGGTGAGCCTGTCTTTCTTCTGTATTTGTGTTGAGCTCAGTGGCATTTGTTTTTCAGCCCCTCTGTGTTTGGATGCACAGGACAGAGCTTTGTAGAGTCACACATGATCTTCAGACAACTGCTTTTTGTGCGACTGAAGGCAAACAGCAATGCACGGTTCAATTGCCACAGACATGTCAAGAGGAGCTAATTTTCTTTTTCTCCCTTTTTCCATGGGGCTTTGTAGTTGATGTCAGAACTGCATGAAGAAAGCCAGACAGACATGTTTATTTTTCATTTATGGCGGCAAGCCTAATCAAGGGCACCGAACAACACATAGTCTGCATTCTTCTTTCCTTTCTTGCACGTGGGCAGAGAGATACTAATGAGATGAGAAAAATGCTACATGAAAACGGCGGCTGTAGTTTGGCCTATTAAAAATGTGCATTTTCTTAACATCATTAGGAGAAAAACTGTGAGTGCGTACGTGTATGCTGGTCGTCATGGTGATGGTGGCAGTATGAGGCCATGTATGTGCATGTTCATGTGTATTTGAGAGACTGAGAAATCTATGGAGGGTGAACGAGTGAGATAAGAGAAATAGGGAGGGTAAAGTTAGAGAAGAGAGGGAGCTACAACATCGTATAAGCTGCTGTTATGACACTACTGGCCTCTGTTGAACAATTAGAAATAATGTGAAAACATACAGTGACATGAAGCTGGAAAATCACAATATTTCTTCACATTTGAGGAGATGCGAACAGATACGAAATAGGGGACTGAGACTTTATCTGCTCCAAGGGGGAAACATGATTCCACTATGAATATGAGAATGAAATTACTCTAAATGTGACAGTGAGGATAATAGTAGTAAAGTGTGCGCAATATGTGTGTCGAGTCAATATTTATGAGCCTGGGCGTTATTTTGTGTGCTTGCTACAGCTGACATTTTCTAATAGCTCTTAAATGTGTGTTTAGGCAACAGGGGGATGGAGAAGAAAACGAGGGAGATAGGGAGAGAAAAGCACTAGAACAATCTGAGAGGACATGGTGTACATAGCTGCCTCTCAGACTCCATTAAGGCTGATGGCGCCCCCATAAAGCTTCTCTGTGCTTTGCCTGCTTATGCTCTATTCCTCATTCAATACACAAAGTGACGTTTGAACCTGACACATTCAGGCCACAGCTGGTTTAGGTTTTCACAGACTCATATTTCTGTCGTACATATTTTTTTCAAAACTGACTCATTGAAATAAAGACTGAAGCATTGCAAGTCTTATTCAGCACTATGACAGGACAGGGGCCCAGATCCTCTGTGGAGCTGTCCATGGTACCGACAAAGACAATGAAGCTCCTGCATGAAGCTTCTCTTACCCCGTTCAGCCATCAGTATGTCTTGTGTCCATAGCCTGCCTGGTCCAAGATGGCTGCTTATGCAGACGCTGGAGAGATGGCAGGGCCCTGATCTCTGTTAGTTAAGACTGTCCCAGCCTGACAGCGGAGTTTGCATGACACACACACACACACAGCAACACGTAACATAACGACATTAAGTCGATTTGCCAACAAGGTTCTTTTTGCCTAAGCAAGCACACATTTTACAGCAGTTCTTAGACAGGACGAGGAAAGCAAGTGTGATCATATGCACAGGCATCCACATGAATGAACATTGGAGAAGAAATCAATGTTAGTTATTCAGCTTGTCTGGAGAGGAGAGGAGAGGAGAGGAGAGGGACAGCACCGGCAGAAATAAGTCAAGTCAAGTTTATTTGTATAATTCAATATCACAGTGTCTCAATGGGCTTAATAGACTTGTTCAGCCTAAGCTCTCAAAGAAGGCATGCATTTGTGTGTTTGTGCTCATTTGCAGTATGCATATGTGTTTCAATTACAGCTGCAATCAACAGTTCTTTTCCCAATCTATTCGGTTGTCGGTTGTTGTTTTTCTTTTTTTGAATAATGTCAAGAATTTGTGAAAAAATGCAAACTTGAAATTACTAGCTTTGGCAGGTCCCAATGGTCCAAAAAATGAAAACCTTGAATTTACAGTGATATTAAGCAGCAAATCTTCACATTTGAAAAGCTGGGACCAGAAAATGTTGAGCATTATGCTTAACAATCAATGAAACCACTGTTTGATGTACAAAAATATAACTTTCTAGTCAAGTCTTTGTTGTCTTACATGAAAGCATATATTCTGGATCCAGGAAGGAAACTGTACATTCAAATGAAACATAAAGAATGCTTAGCGTTCACAGTGAATCTTCTCACTTTATACAGACTTCCACCCCGCTAACCTCACTGTCTCAGAGCTGCCTCCAAGTGTGAGACAGCCCTCACCAATACAAGAAGATTCCTTGCAAGGACACGTCTTACATTTCTGGCTAGGTATGTAGAAGTATAGAGAAAACACATGACTATCATGAATGACCCTGACCTAACAGAGACTAAGCTTCTTAGTACACAACTTCAGCATCTCAGTAAATTTCCATCACAGTCAGTAAATTTCCACCACACTGATGATCTAAATTGTTGTCAAAAAATGAACTGATAAATTGACTAATCATGAAAGCGCTAGTATTCATACCCCTAAAATTTAAAAGAATCCAGTCAAAAGTTTTCTTGCCTGTCCGACAGGCAAAATTAATGCTGATATAGAATATAAAACTTACACTGCCAAAAAGAACATTGGGCTCATTTCTATAGGGGAGCAGGGTGCTCAGCAGGGGGAAAAAAAGGACATGAGCAAGAAACAAAAGGATAAAAATACCCATTGCCCTTGAGGAGAATGAAAGAGATGAAAAAATGACAGATGGACAAGAAATTTCTTTTAAAGATATTAGGGAGGGACACAGGCATGCAGTAAGTAAATGTCAGGGAGGAGAGGAGTGGAGGAGATGAGCAGTGGTCCAACGGGACATGTACCACATGGCTGGTAGGTCTTTACTCGACACAGTCTTCTATCACTGTTGCAGTGAGCTTCATTTGCTGTTTCACAGCCCTGCAGGTCTACTATTTCAATAGCTGTTATCTGTAGCAGGGGCAAGCAGGACTAGTCAGTGTCAAGGCAAATCGTACATGTTTATGCCAAAAGACATATAGCAGCTTTTGTTTATTTGAAGCTATAGCCACAAGGACAAATAATAAAAGAATAACATAAGTACTGTTTCTATTAAAATTTGTGATTTTGTTTCAAACTTTGGCTTGTCTGTGCATAGGCAGTTTTGATTGGTTGTCTTCTTGCTGATGGTGAGTCCCAGTCTCTGTAATGCCTGTCACCATAAACACCATCACAACCTCTCAGCAGAATGAGTGAGCCTCCATGACTGATGCCCATTATGCAGCAAAGTGCAGCCTTGCCCTCTCTGGGGTTGCAGAAGAGTGGACAGAGAAGGACAGAGACATGTATCAAGTCCCAGGGGGTTGATTCTCCATCTATGGTCACAGACTGTAGAGTGGGGTAGGTACTGCTGACATTTATTGCGCTCTGTAGATGAGGCAATAGGGGCAAGAGATGCAGTGGTAGGTTGGTGCAGGGTGATGATGAAGTGACCCTGGTGCAAAACGCCGCTTCTTCTCCTCCCTGCCCCTTTGCCACCCGCTGTAGCCAGGATTGATGAGCATGGGCCAGCGAGGAGACACTGGGCTAGATTACAAACATACCGCTTTGTCTTGTGTGCAGCAGTTCTTCAAAGTGTAGCACTGCTCCCTTTAATTGGTTGCAATCCTTCCAAAGCCATTCTCTCTCTGCGACCAGCACATGTTCTGTATTGCTCTGAGGCGAAAGGGTCGGAAGAAGGGGGGAAAGGAGGAACTGTGGTGGGTAGCAAAGTAAAGGAAGAGAGGAAGGAAGCGTGGCAAGAGAGAGGGAGAAGAGGGAGGATCTGAACAACTAACAGCTGCAAGAGTTGCTTGAGTGTCTTAATTTTCTTTATCACATCCTCACCACTGGTTATGCGCGTGTGTGTGTGTTTTCCAAAAGCAGAATATGAAACATTCAGACTTTGCATGGCCTAGATTCAATGTTTTTTTCTCTTCTTTTTTTCCAAGTTTGTCCAGAAACATGAAAGGTTGAGCGAAAACTGCTTAAACTCAGCTTGTTTTGTAGCACTGGGATTGATAGGACTGTTTTTTTTTTTTTTTTTTTTTTTTTTTGAAGGAGGAAGGATTGACTGTGTTAACCAAGCATTTGAATTACTGCAAAGATGGAACCTTTTCTCATCAAAGGAGGATGAATAGGAGTGAAAGATTAGAGGAGAGGTGCTGGCATAGATTTTAATAATTCCTCCCTTAGAGTAGCAGGTGCAAGTCATACACAGGTGCTCACTTTTATTAGATCCAAGTCTTGTATCCTAGCAACCCGGCTGTGGGAATAGGCTGGTGCCCCGCCCAGGCCCCAGGGGCTGCTGGGATTGAGATTCTGATTAAGGCTTTAGGCCAGTCAGAGAGGGGATTGCAAATCATCAGTGCAGCTCTTCAGAGTTGTGGGAACCTGGCAGCCCTCAAGCCTTGAGGGTCCAAAACCAAACACAGCGACGATTCAAGAGAAACCTTGATGACTCAGCAGGATACATACTTATAGCCTTGTGGCCTGATGATCACGCACTCTGAGGAGGATTTGCAAAGTCAGGAGAGAGAACTCAGAGCATGTTGGAGCATACTCTCACACAGTGGGGGAGGAAGTTTCATTGTTAAAAGTCCATGAACTTGTGTTTGTTGAAAAGCCTTTGAGCATGGGACTTTGTTTGTATTTGTGTGTATTTCAGTGTGCGAGGGTGAGCCTATGTATGTGAGCATGTACTCTCCTGTGAGCACTGCGCATTTATTATTTTTAATATGATTCCTGAATCGCAATGGAAGGCTGCTAATGACGCTCATTGGGTGTGCGGGCTGCAGTAGTCTACTCCTGCTGTTTACTTGCTAACTCCACTCATTTTCCTCTCTCTCTCCATGGCTTGCTCTACGAGGGTACATGGGGAAAACTACAGAGACGCACCAAAGATGAGGGGACGGTCAGGGGACAGCCAGGGAAAGAGGGATTGGAGTGATAATAGAAGGAATTAGATTGGTGTGAAGAAAGAGAGCCAAGTTTGAGGAAACAAAAGAGGCCAAATGGGTAGGGATGAGAGGGAAACAGAGAGAAGATGTGTGATATGTAGTGAAACAGATGTCAGACGGACTCAGCGTTAGTGAAAGGGCTGCATGATGAGGAATGTGAGATAGTGACTGAGGACAGGAAGCAAAGGAGGGAGGGAGTAAAGGAGGGAGGTAGATAATATGCTGACCCACTTTGCAGACACCATGCTGAGATCCTAACCAGTCCTGCAATAAATAACACACGGCAGGCCAGCAGAACCAATTGGTGGCAGCCTGTCCCCCCACTGCCCCCCTCGTCCCCTGCCACCGCCTGCCCTGCAGCCTCCACCCATAACCTCATAACTCTGCCCATTACTTCTGCCAAATAAATATTATATATTGATAAACCCTAGAGCAAAGGTGTTTTTTGTATTTGCATGTGTACAATCCAAATATGCCTTCAGGCATGCAAGTGGTTGTGGGGTTTAGCAGAGGGTGGGATTGGTTTTAGATATGTGCAGGCTTAGTTGCAGCAACGTAGGTTGCTGGACATATTCATGGAAGTACAGTGAGAGATATCCTCCCTTTTGTACTGTAATAGATAATGATACAGTAGAATTAAGGAGAGAGTCAAAAGAGGAAAAAAAAAAAGAAAGAAAGTTTCAGCACACACAGTTACACATACACATACAGGAGTCAAGGCCTTCCTATTAAAGTGATTATGTCCATTGGATATATGTACACCACATTTTTCAGTGTGAAATAAATGCTGCTTGACAATACAAAAATAAAATGTATTAATACAGTGTACCATGAAAAATGGCTCTGTTGTTTGCTTGTCAGGAAAGAAAGTTAGTTATTGGCTCTAGCTCAGCATTTTTGCAAAGGTTTAAAGTCTTCTGGGCTAACTTAATTCTACATTCCACATTGTTGCTTTTGGAAATCGTTGCTTTGCACTGTTTCATGCACCTGAGTCATGTCCCTCCCGTACACAAAGGCACATTCAACAGTGTCTATGAAAGAAGACCACGTGGATTACTTGTGTTTACTGGTAACATTTACACTGCAAAAGCATGTCAACACCAGAACTGAACTGAAACTTGAACATGTCATTTCAAAACCATGGTGCATTAATATTCTGCTTTAAGAGCCCTCACTTTTCTCTAAAGGCTTTCCATAAGATGTCTGTTTCCCCAAAATAAATTCAGAAAAAAAATGTGTCACTTTAGAAACTGCTGATGCATTTGCACTTGAAGCCTCCATCAGAGCATTTGAAGACTTATAGAGGCTTTCCATAAGATTTTGGAACCTGGTTGCAGGGATTTATTCCCAAGAGTATTAGTGAGGTTAGACACTGATGTTGGGTGATAACGGCTGGTTCGCAGACGGCGAGTTAATCAAAAAGATGTCTGATGGGGGTGAAATCAGGGCAGTCCTCCACACTAAACTGTGAAAAAAAATCTTGGACATATAGAAACCGGACAGAGCCATCCCCAAACTGTTGCAATAAAGTTGGAAGCACACTTTTGTCTAAAATATAATTGTATGCTCTTCCATTAAAGTTCACATGAAAACATGCATTAGGATGTACTTCTCCCAGCAGCAATAGGCTGTGACTTTGTCGAGTCATCTTTCAGGATGTGGGGAGACTCGGTGTTTGCAGCTTCTCCTGTACTGAATTTGTCATCAAACACACAGGCGAGCATAGTTTACTTTAGAGACCTGTTCAAAGCAAAAGCTTTGAGCAGGCCTGTATGTGTGCTGGATGGGTGTGTAAAGCCACTTGTCCTTGGAAGGGGGTTTAACCCTGGTGCTGGCAATCAATCAATAAGCAGTATTGTGTGAAGGGGTCATGGAGATGTGGACCTCTCTCTCTCCCTCTCTCTCTCTCCCTCTCTCTCTCTCCCTCTCTCTCTCTCCATCTACAAAAGAAGGCTGCCCTTTTCCCAGAACACACAGAGGTGGTTCTGCCAGAACAAGTTATACTGTTCTTATGGGGCTTTCATAGCATAAAAACTAGCAAAAAAATAGCACAAAGACTTATGACTAATTTAATGACACGTTCTCCCCTGTAAAAATAAACCTCACTATGATATATAATATTTTATAGTTGATTTCATAGTAAGACTCCTATAAAAGTAACAGTGTGTTTGAGTTGAATGAGTTCCTTCTCTATAGAAAAACAAGTCATCCCTTGTTTGCAGAATGAACATATGCTGGCACTTGGATACACCTTCATCATTTAAACTAAAGGTCACATGCATAAAAGATAAACCCTAAAATACTTGAATTATAGGCACATTAGCTAAAGATTCTATTTTTTCTCCTAGTATTATGAAATAAATTCTTGTTACAGTACATATCACATAAACAAGCTGTTGTAAACTGTGATTGTCCACTCATTTATATGTCATGAGCCTTTCATGAACGTACCATACAAACAACTCAAAGGGACAATGGTATCTAGATTACAGGATTTCAAGTCAGACACGCTATCATCCATTTAATCTATGAGGTAATTAATTACCTCTGCAATTACAATAACACAATGCATAGAATACAGTAGGCAATCTGAAACACTGTAATGCCATACAGAAGTGCTGATGAACATAATCTCTGTGTTATTAGAGACCCTTTATTGTCAGACATGAAAAATGTGAACAGAAAGAAGAATCTGGGGTTCTGGAGAGAGAAAAGAAGAAGCAGAGATTGGAGTGGGGTTTCTGTGAAATGTCAAGCATTTGTTGTTGATGTGAGAACTGTTGTCAGTGACCCACACACAGCATCTTCAAACACAAATCCACTCCATGATGATTGAATGAACTGATGAGGTCACACAAATGCAGAGTGTTAAATCAATACCATGTGTTAATTTGCTAAAAACTTTGCTTACGACTCCTCGCTTAAGGACCTTAACTAGTGGTCTTTGATGCTTAGAATGGGATTCTTGTCAGAGCTCATCTTTGCTGTGATAATATTTGATCTTCTTTTGCGTGTGTGTGAGAGAGAGAGACAAACAAGCATTACAGCTTTATGTAACAGCACTCTTAGTTGTGCTCTTTTGCAGCTGCAGTGGCTACAAAAAATCAAACTGATTTCACCATAACAACTGTGGCACCATAAGTAAGAAATTTCCATGTTTCATGTAAATGAAAAAAATAAAGCCTTCAAGCTCACATTTTTATAGTGCGCCATTTATTATTTGGGCTCAGGGAGGATAAAAAAAGAGTGGCATGTCTTACTTCTCTCAGCAGTGTTGTGGAGACAACATAAATCATCCAGTGTGTCTACACTTCAGTGATGGATGGCCAGAAAAACGTAAGGCAGCCTACATCACTTGTGATCTGTACCGTCACACTGAATCTAAGAAGTTATATATAGACAGATTCTTCTCCAGTTTCCCCTCACTCTTACTATTCATCGAAGGAGATACAGGTATTTCTGCGACTGTATATACCTTGTGACATGCTGTCCTGATGGACTGGCTCAAGGCTGGAGATAAAGTGGATACAGATGACATGGCTGACTGTGCTGCAGGTGAAACACTGAGCGAAAGTGATGTCAGGCAACCTAAAGTCATCAGAAGGCCATTGATCTAGAAATGAACCATATGGGAGAGGGTATGCAGAGAACGAGAAGTGATTTGGACAGGTTTTTTGTTTACACAAAATGAAAATGATGCAGCCCCCAACACCCCCCCAATCAATCAGTAAAAAGATGCCTCATCCTGTGAGTTGTGAAATGTGAAATCCTGACCTTTTACTGTACCGCCAATCAGTGTTTTTTTCTTTCTTAAATGCCAGAATGCATTGCTAAAAGGTATCATCCTACCTTTTATCAAAAGTAGTGTAAATGTTAAGCCTCAGATTGTTTTTTTAAGTGACAGTGCTTAGAAATGGGACATTTCTGACTTTAGCACACCAAATCAAAACAAGGATTGTCTCATTTTACTACTTGAGAGCTTTGCTCCAAATTTTGTTGATGGTTTTGATGTGTCTTGTTCATGTGAAAGTGAGTATTAATATAAACATGTGAAATTTGCCAGTTTTTTCCACTGCTTGGATGTAGTTTTGTCACTATGACATACCAGTACCACGTTATAATAAGTCACCCTGAATTGGGTTTGTAATACTTAACTAGTGGCCTTTCTAATGTTTAATAAATCATCTACTCATACTTTATAGATCACATAAAAACCATGAACAAGAACAACTTTTGGCTGGTATTCCTCCTCCACAGGACACTTTTATTGCTTTACTTCATCAGGTAGACTCTCCAATAGACCACTTCTGGAAAAACTTGCAGAGAATCTGGACGGAAATCAATTTATTAACAACTTATTAACATATACAGTATATCCACAGACTTGATAGTTTATTAGAAAGTTTGAATCCCAAAATTATTTATTAATGGGTTACCAACATTTATAACATGAATCATATTATTACCTGATAACTCAAAGTTGTTCTTATGTTGTTCTTGCGTGAAAATACAGCATGAGCCTGCAAAAGCCCCTTTGCAGCCACCAACCAGTAGATAGCAACACAGTGAGAAAAGGTTTATTCATTGAGCAGCAGCTCAGCACTAAAAGATGGCTTCAATGATTAGTCTTAGTTTCTTATTTCATTGTTGCACAGTGGTGCTAAATGAAGCTAAACAGAGAAGTGACTCCTGATTAACATAATTGTCTAAATTTAGCACTGCTGATTGTGATCATATAACTAATAGTTTTCCAATAAATGAGCCTTGGTCCACCTGAGGAGAAGCGAATCATTGGTTGTTTTTGTTGTGAGATGCTGTTCTTGGACAGCTGGTTAAAGTCATTCTGGGAAGTCACTGATTGAAGGAGAAGTTGTTGAAGCAAGATGAAACAAAATGGACACAGCCAGAGGATGAAAATGACCATTTTTTATGTTTGTTTTTTTTATTGAGTGAGTAAGGGTCTGAATACAATACATTCAATATTTCAACTTATTACAAATTTCTTGTTTTGACCCTGTTTGAGATGCTCATCCCCAAGTACTATACAGTCACATAGGGTTGTCATCACAGAAAATATTGCATCCTCACCCACACAAACATAAACATACTTACCACACACACACACAACAAAACAGAGCAAAATAAAGACAAAACACAGGGTTCCTTAAAATGTGTGGATGCTGGGTGATTTTACGGCTCCACTCAATCTACAGAGTTTCATAAATTGAGCACCATATCTTTGAAATTGTTTCTCTTTGTTGCTGTCCTCCGACATTGTCCTTTCAATACACAAGTAATATTTCTTTAATATTTTATTTTTTCCAAAAGAATGCAAATGACCACATTTCATCACGAGTTGATGATGTCGATCAGTGTAAGAGCATCTGAGGATGAATTTTTCTTTTTACTTTAAGATGGTGTTGAAAGGGAGAAAGACAGAGCGAAAAGACACACAAGACAGAGACAAAGCTTGTCCCTGTCAATCTCATTGTCACCAATGAAATAAAACAAACCACCCTCCTCTCACATTGTTTCTACAGACCTCCACTGATTAAAACACAGCTGCATTTTGTCATGAATAAATTATCTTTGCTTTTTTACTCCCAACTGCTGACCATGGCCAGTTTAAATAATTGAGAAAGATACTCAAATAAACCTTTAATGCCCTAAAATAACATGAGGAGAAGGTGTATAGCACTACACCACTGTGAACTAAATACTAAATACAATATACTGAGTCAGAGAGAATGAACCAGAAGGGGAGCTACTCCTCTTCAGTTGGTGAGGCCAGTACACGCACGCCCAGTGCCTCAGGGTTTGCTG
Source organism: Thunnus maccoyii (assembly GCF_910596095.1). Taxonomy (NCBI): domain Eukaryota; kingdom Metazoa; phylum Chordata; class Actinopteri; order Scombriformes; family Scombridae; genus Thunnus; species Thunnus maccoyii. The sequence continues at coordinate 23,375,941 of NC_056538.1, forward strand.
GATGAAGTCTGGTTTTTCCTCCTCATACTGGAGGCTATTCACCCTCTCACTGACTTTAGAGGTTACCTCTGCTACATCAGTGTGGGTGGAGATGTTTGGAAAGAAATCACAGCTGTTTCACTCTGAAAAATAAAGGCTCTAATCAATATTCCCCATGTTAGTATTACTTACACTTCTTGATTGTAATGTTATGATCTTGTGAGAAAGACTGGGTAGGTGTGGGCTAAAAGAATCTCAAATCTTAAAAAAATAAAAAATATAATTATTACTGTAAATGAGTGAAATCAAACAAAGTCACTGGTATGGTCCTTTGACTCACTCATCTAGTCTCCACATGTTGATACTCTCATATTTTACAGACATGTAAAATCAGTGCCATCTCCAGTTGCATACATATAGTTTATATGCTACCATAAATACAAATGAATATACTGTAAACCCACCAATGCAATTGTGACAACAAAATCCACCTTACTATGTTTTTACCTGCATGTTTTCCTTTACTTACCGATATCACAGACTCCTATTGTTGTCAGAAATCCACCAAAAGCATCTCACAGAGACATACAGCAGCCTGAACTAATGTAATTTGTCACGATGGAAAACACATGCAAGGGATATTTTTCTTTGCATGATTACAACTTCAAAATCACTGCAGTTGTATTGAAACTGGTTCTGACAGAGTTGAACTGAAGCACACATGCTTTTCAACATGATATGTTACATCAGTCCAGGCTGCAGTATGTGTCTGTGAGCTGTTTCTAATTAATTTTTGACAACAATCGAAGCCTGTGACTGGCAGGGCTGCAGTGCAAGTCAAGAGCCAACATTCCATATACTGCGATTTGCACTCCTACAGTAAATACTTTAAAGGGGTCCTATCTTTTCATGACTTTGCACAAACACTGGTGGACTCTGTGGTCAGTGGGTTGTGAACATTTTGAAAGTGTAAAGCTCTCTTCTGGGAACAAGAAGAAAAAGCCTGTGGTATCTGCAATGCCCCTCTCCTTTTGTAATGGACTTGTGGGAGTGCAGGCAGGCGTAAGGGTGGCAGAGTTTAAGGCTCAATGTAGACCACTTAATGGCCTTTCACCCCTTGAGACCTCCCAGAGATTTTTATGGTGGATTTTTGCTTGCGCAATGTGCAAAGGTTAATGTAGCGGGTGGTGAAGTGAGAGTGGACTGAGAATGCATGATATGACATGATACATAGTTATGGAATGGGGATAAGGGACAAAAAGCAGTGCCATCAGCAAGAGAGAAAGAGCAGAGTGAAAAAAAGAGAGTAAAAGGTTGCATCTACAGTCATTAATGCTTTCTATCGTTTCCGCTGCATGATAGTGTTAATGTGAGTCTTAATGAGAAGCATTAGGCAGATAGCAAATACTGATTAATGTCTTAGGTGACCCAGAGCAGACTAAAACTTATCAGATGTGGAGAGAATAATTGAAAGAAATTTGTGGTTGGGTGGTAAAAATAGAGATAAAAGTGAAGAAAGTATAGAATATCAGAGATTGTGCTGTCAATTAAAAATTTGATGGTCAAAGTATGAGGTGGCCGAGCAGCTACAGAGGAAGATTTGTGACCGAAAGGAAGTTAATGCCCCCTGACCAACTGATAAAAGATTAAAGGAGAAAGCAGTGAATCAAGTGCATTGCTCCCTGCCCTAACAATCACCATTAATGATCCTTTGAGAAAAGCAGTGAACCCACAATCGCCTCAAAGTGGCGTAGTGACTAATAGCAGAGGTCTGTTGTTATACTGTGCAGGTCCCAGGTGTAAATATGTGTGGCTCCATGACTGTTTAGCAGGGCAGTGTAGAGAAAGGGCAGGCAGGCTCAGTCAACTCTCTCTTTGGTAAATAAATGTTTAAAGATGGCAGGAGGTACAGTAAGAGCAACAAAGAAATGGAGCACATCAATGCCTACAGCTCCAAATAATACACTAGATCACCTTGTAAAGAGGCAGTGTTGAGAATTCAACTTTAAATTCACATATAACTCAAACCTACAGTCTGCAAAAATAACCACAAGTAACACAGACATTGAATGTATGCATCGGTATATGTATATATTAAATAATAAAGGAAAACATAGTTAAAAATTTTGAAAATTGTCCAAATGGGTATCAGTCATATAGCAATTTATTTATAATGTGAATTTCATGAAAAGAGAACAACTCTGCATCTTTGAAAAAAAAAAAGATTGACAACAAAAAAACCCCCATATTTCCAGGTTTGATAAAAAAAAAAAAAAAGTCTGAACTCGCTATTTTCACCCTTTGGAGCCCTTTCTGAACAAGCTACAGTAACCACTGTCTTCATGGATGAAGGAACATGTGTTCACCCAGTGCAGTGGTGTGGCTCATTGACATGTTTTTAATCGTTTTTGGACAAGAATGGAGCTCTACGGCAGAGAGGAATACGATATATCAAGCTTTTGATACACGCACAGTATTTGTAAGTAGGATGAGTTCATTGTACGTTTGGCTCTGTACATGAGATTTGCTTAGAATAAGAAAAATATAGAAAATCGCCAGCCAAATCCTTTGAGATTTTCCTTTCTGCTTTGTCAGAAATACAACAGGAAGAGCAACCAGTGTATCGGTTTACGATGCAGCCAAACAAATGCTGTTTTAATAAAGAAGTCAGTCAATAAAAGGCCTTTTCCATCATGCAAACACAATTTGATTTCATGCTGCACAGTAGTTTTCTACACAACAGCAGGCACAGTTGTCGCCTACAGCTCTTCATCTAACAGCTCACTACACTGGCTGCTCCTTCTTATTCCATTACTCCATTGCAAAAAATTTAAATGATCTGTTGGGCAAAAATGCCAAAAATGACCATTGACCTTGTTTTTTAGATGCATATTTAATGAACAACAAATACATTGATACAGCACAAACAATTACATTGCATGTATTATTATATGCCAGTTGAATGCTTTTAATGTGAAGCAGCAGCAGTAGGAAATGTTCCGTTTGAATTCAACAGCAACTTAATACAGCTCTTATACAGACTTAGGTGAGTTCAAGTAAACAGTGAGGCTGATACTGATTACAGTAAGGCAGGATTACACACAGTACATAAATCTTTTCCTGTGAATCCCTTGTGTGTGTGAAGGAAATTTAAATCTAGCACGGGAATGGCGGACACCACCAGTAACAATGTAAACCACTGTATAGAGAGGTAATTACAGAATGTAAATACATCAAAAAATGCAGACAATACAGTAAATAGTGTCAAAGAGAGCGTTTGATTTTATGTAAATCTTTGGGATTATAACTTTATGTAAATTATGTCAGCAACAAAGAAAATTGGTGCATCTTTGATTCTTGAAATATGAAACTATATACAGTAGTTGCAAAGAAAATATATTGTATAAAGCATTTTTTAAATCCATTTTATGCATAAAAGTGTTAAACAGCTCAATTTCAGACCTAGAGATGCTCTAGATATGTGTTATCAGTCTGTGGAATTATGATCTGACCATGTTTTCCTGAACATCTCACAATTTTTAAACCTTTGATAGAAAAATCTCTTATTTATGGCTCAGGTAATCATAACTGATAACTAGGCACGGTGTTCCCATTTGACACTTGAGAAATGAAATGTTGAAGTTGTGTCAACTTGAGACATGGGATATGAGAATAAGCCAGAGTGGACCACCAGTGTATCTAAATGTAAATATTTCAATGTCCTCCCCATGTGTTCATACATTTATGTATGTATTCAAGGTCACTTGCAGGCCCAGCAAAAGCTGTGTGACTGAGCAGAAGGGATTCTGACAGCAGTATTTTGTAGCTTTAACTAATTCCAGCTCCACTGTCATGCTTAAATACCTTTTCCATGTACCTTCTCTTCGTTCTGGAAACACTTCAGAGGGAAGAACAGAGAGCCATAGATGGAAGACAATCAAATTCACTCTGTTTTTTTTCTTTTCAGTCCACTAATCTGAAGTGTTACCCTCATATAATGCAGACTTATTTCCTCCTCTTTGAATGTATGAGTGTAAAAATAATGACTATTTGCCGAGCTGCATTTTAATGTGGCCTCATACCATTTGATTTCTTGCCTCTTCATACCTTTTAAAAAAAAATATATATATATATATATATATATTACTGAGTAATCAGTGTACATTCAAGAAAATCATTTGTACAAAAAAAAAACAATTATAACTTTAAGTTCTCGTGTGTATTTTCTTCAAACTGCAGCTGACAGCTTGTGCACTTAAGCTGCTGTTAGCCTACAGTTACACTGCAGATGCCCAGTCGGCTCATTAATAATTTTTCTTCACTTTGGTCGTAGGAATCCCCTGTGTATGCATGCGTCTGCATTTGTGTTGGTTTCAAAATGGCAAGGTCATGCTGTTAACCTCAGTCAGTTTAATTTGTTCATGAAATGTCTTTCTTTTCCCCAGGACGCTATATACATCTCTTGTTTACGCTGATAAGGATTTGTTCACCATATGAGCTCATTCAGGCAAAACAGCATACTGTGAGGATGTTGCCATGGATTGTCCAGTGGATAAGTGACACACTGTAAACTTGTGTCCTCTCCACTCTCTCACTGTCTCTACAGAGTAAGAACTCTACAAACCTCTGAATGCTGCCCTACTGCCCTCACTGCAGCACACTGTTACTGCAGTAACAGTTTCAGTCAAGGGCTCTGTCAGCAGTCTTGGATAGTTACAGTAGGAAATATAGTGTGTGGCAGTGGAAAATGTCTCGCTTAGCTATGAGCAGCATCCTCTCGCTCTAATCAAGGGCTCACCCATTGTAATTACCCAACATTCAGAGCTATTCAACACAGCTTATATTCAAACCATCCAGTTTGTTCTATCTTGTTGCTTTTTTTTTTGCCACCCCCACCACTCGTCCCTGCTTTATGATTCAGAGGTAGTTGGCAGGGTGACCATCCATCTTTATCACCTCCCCATCAAACAGGACTCCCCCTGCAGGCTCAGGCTCTTTGTAGCTCGGTGCCAAGCGCTGTGCCTGTTTTAGCTGTCCTGATAGCCGAGTGGCCTTGCTGGAGCTGGACGTGCAGCCTCCCACCCCCTGGGCAGCTGCTGGCTCTGATGCACTGCTGTTGGTCTGGCTGAATGTGGATCTTGGTCTGGATTCTCTCTCTGATCTTTCTTACTGTAGTTTGGAGCAGACACACATAAGTACATATTTATTCTTAAGCTCCTAGCCTCGGCCAAACTTTTCAAAACAGAGCACGGCTTGCAAACATCACACTCACATGGGCTCACTTTGCTCATCCCTGTGGCAAAAACTCTTTTTCTGTAAGGCAATGAATGAATGTGTGTAAATGTTGTGAGAGCAGGCTTCATTTCTTGGGGAAGTTTTTCTTTCTGTTGCTCTCTGACCTCTGTTTGTCTTGGCATTTACTTTGCCCATATGCAGAGAAACCCGCCAAAAACACTGCGCCAGGGAAATGCCGAATTAATGATGCAAGAAACTTTGGCCGGAGCCACAAGCCTACCACAGTGGACACGGCATGGACAGATTGTGACATGTAGACCAAGCCACCATATCCATACGGCTCAACAAACGCTGTCATATTTCATACCTCAGCAGCGAAGCCTTATGGCTTATCTGGCAATGCAGGCTTTTCATTTCATTGAATTAATTCCTCCATTTGCCTTTTGTTTTGCAGCGTGCTCACATATTCATTTATTCACAATGGAATGTGTATCGTGGTAAGCGGATGCCTCGCCATTGTCATTCAGCTGGAGACACAGCACGTACTTAACAAGCAAAAGCTCGTTAGATTAATTTTGTTTTTCCTTTTTTCAAGCACGCCGCTCTCTCCCCATCCAATTGTGAAATATGAACACAAAATGACTCTGATTCACCATATCATGGCTTTTGAGCTGACACCATGTCACCAATAATAATAGCATTACACTAAAGATTAGGGAGTTGAGCCATTTGTTGCCATTTCAAAGTCTTCATGTTGACATTTTTCAGTCTTGCTGTCGCAGTTGTGGAAGTGGTTGTGTGGATGTTTCCAGCTATTTTTTCCATTCTACATTTTTGTATCCATTAATCCATCCATCTTCTACCTGCTTATCTGGTTTGGAGTTGTGGTGCAAGGATGTTCTTTGCTCCAGGAACTTCTTTTTCTTCTTCTATTTCTTACTGTGGTTCTTTTAGCTGATGTCCTCATCTTATCATGCAGAGCGAGGCCAGTCAGTGTGCAGAGAAACCTTATCACTGCATGATTCTTTTTACCTAAATCTCATGACCACATGACCAATGCCAACCAAAAGCAGTAAATTAAGAGACTTCATCTGTCATCCACTCTTTTCTTTCATCACTATATTCCAACATACAGTAACACCTGCAATAACTGCAGCCAGAGCTTCCCATTAATCTCATGATCCTTCTTACTGTCATGCATTTATAAGTCTTTGAAGACATGTTATCCCCTCTCATGTGGATGGAGAAACCAGAAAAACCTCACACTTTTCAGTAGAGTTGCTCATCCTCACTTATGCCCAAGCAGGATGGCATCATCAGCAAAGAGCAACTCCAGTGAACACTGTCACATAACAGGACAACAGGTCCAAGAGTATCACAAATCACATTACTCCCTGCATCAATCTAAACTAATCCCAAAGGATTTTGACTTTTAAAAAATCCACAAATTGCATGAAGTCAGATAGCAAACACATTCTCATGACTCTTCCATTTCCAAAAGAGGGTTACAGTAAAAGCTGGTCCTCTGTCCTTGGGTCTCCTAACAGTCAGACATGCCCTCTAAACAGAGGCATCTGTGAGGATTTCTAATCAGATGCCTGAATCACCTCAATTGGTGCTTTTTTAATGCTAAGGAGCAGCGGTTCTACTCTGAGCTCCTCTCCCTGAGGATCAATCTTGTCCTTTCAGTCACTAACCAGAGCTTGTGGCAAAAGGTAAGGGGTGGAATATAGATTACCTGGTGAATTGAGAGCTTCGCCTCCAGGCCTTTTTTACTGCAAACTTGTTAGGTTGTCTGCATGACTGCAGTTGCTGCACCATTCCTCCAACTGTGTTTATCAAATACTTCATTTTACCCTCATTCATGAACATGATATTCTCTTGGTCTCCTTTATATAAAAATTGGGACAATCAGCTCTGTCTGCAGGCCAAAGGCACTGCTCCCAAAATCCAAAAGTCATTTGCGGAAGTTGTTTTTCTTTCTTCAAAGAGAAAGTTTTCTATCTTCTCTTGCTTTAATTGGTATAACTGTGCACTACTGATCTCGATTGCAGGATCACCTAGCTATTCTTAACACAGTTATGCTCCCTAATATAGTGGAGCTTCTAAGATTTCCCCACAGAGGAAAGTGAGTGCTGAGGTGGATACTGATGTATCCTGTAATTGAAATTAACAATCTCATACACATGGACTCTCAGAATCACAGCCTAATTGCCTTCCTCATTAAAAAACATGTGTTGCGTCTTTGTGATCTGCACCAGGTTTCATATTAAACTGGATTATTGCTCCTGCCACATACAGTACAGTATATCATTCTTTTTTTTGTCAGGTCATTTGGCAACTACATGGTGAAAGTGAGATAGCACTGCTTGGTGGCAAGCTATATGCTTTAAATGAATAAGCTTCATTATAGAGGTCTCGCTCCTCTGAACTTCAATTCCATTCAGTGTCCAATCCCCCTCCGTTATAGTGCCTCGATCGTTAGGAAATTTAATTACAGCTCCTGAAAAAACTTGAATCAGATGGATTATCCACAGTGGCTGTGAAGCTTTGTTTCAGAGTGGGGGGCTTCCAGGACATTTCCAGAACACTGTTAAGGCTTGCTAGCTCCCATTTAGAGACATGATATAGACAAAAATGCACCATTAAACAAGTCCATTTAATGCAGTAGTGGAATACAGAATACAGTCTACAGTAGTGGAATCATAGTTATTCTGCGGCGATTGTGCTTAATTGAAGAACCACATGTAAGCGTGGTAACTTTCTTATAAATAAAATAGCTTTTCTAAAATCTGAACATTGTATATCAGTTCAAAGGGCTAAAATAGGAGCACACTGATACACCTAAATAAACTTTACAGTTTATATTTTATTAATAGATGTCTTGAATAAATGTCAGCTATGTTAGCACTTGAATGGACATGAACTGTTTTCATGGAAAAGCTAAAAGGTTAAATTGTCTCATCACGGTGCTTATATGATACAAACAAGTGTCAAAAGAGAGTTATATTTTGTCTTTGTTACAGGTCATTGAGTTCATTTTTTAGATTTTCAGTAGTTTTGTGTCACACGAACACTGGTCACACAAGTTTAGACACATACACCCACACACCCAGGAAATGGAAGATACATGTTGATAATAATGCATCATTCAACTGAAGTGTTGAAACAGGTGTCAAAAAGAAATGGGTCATCAGTGTTTGCAGGTTCAAATGTGTTGATGGATTATCTCACTTTCAAGTAGGCTATTCACAATCACAGTCTGACAGTTCCGTTTGAAATGCTGCTCAATGTTTGATGAAGCCACCTTAGATCTCGGTAAGCACCCATTGTACTAAGCTGCACAATCTGTGTGAGATTCTGGTCTGTCATTATAAATACTAGTGCAGTGCCAGTTCAAAACGTGCCTGTTCGGAACGGGCCGATTGCTTGGCCTCTGGTATTGCTGCTTCAACGCATAGAAAATTTAATACTGTTGATGTGAGGTATGAATGAGTATATACACCAACAAAATGAAAGAAACTAACATTCTATTATACACAGATGTTAATAATGTTAATAGTGAAATATTTCTCATTTCAAGTATAATGAGGGTTGCATTTAAAAATAAAATACATGACAATAAAAGATTTGTGTTATATGAAACATTCTGGTTTTGACCTGCCCATGGGAAGTAGCCTAAGAGTCTGTCCATTCTTGATTAAAATCTGTATTTTCACTGACTACTTTTCTCTTTTTAGAGTATGCCATGTGAAAAATCTTTTTCTCAAGCTGAGCTGATACTTAAAGGTTACGTGAAAACATTTATCTCATTCAAAGGCTCTGTGTTGCAGAGAAAGCTTTCCACTGCTCCCTCTCCTCGCTCTGCTGCTCTCTCTCTCTCTCTCTCTCTCTCTCTCTCTCTCGTGTGCGCTCCTCTGCTGTCGTGCTCGAAACACAGCATTCAAACATGAGGAAAAAACGACAGATTTGTCCTGTTCTTTGTATTTACTGCTGCATTAGTTGGATGTAATGAATAAATGAAAAGAATAATTGATTAGGAGGAAAATGAAACAGAAACCAAGAGCATCTGTCCCCACAGTAAATCATCTGTTGAGTGTTTGATGGTTATTTATTCATGCTTTAGAACGTAGCTGCCATGAAATAATCAGAAAATAACATTTTATTTCTGTCATTCAAGGGCTTTTTCTCTCTCAGAGAAAGCTTTCCACCACTGTCTCTCCTCACCATCATCGCTGTTTAGTTTATTCAAAGTTTATTAATATTGAACATGTTGCGTGTCCAAATTGCACCACATTGGACACTGCATGTCCTTGGGTCCACAGCAACACACCCGCCAAGTGTGAAGTAGATCGGATGAACGGTTCTCAAGATATGCAAAGGACGTACATACATACATACATACATACATACAGAGTTAGTTAGATGAACTCCAGTGCCTGTTCAAAACATGTCTGTGGCATCCTGCAGTAAATCTTGAACGTACATGCCAAGTTTCATTCACAATACACAGTTCAATAGTAGAGCTTAAGTCTCTTAAACTTAAGTAATTTCAAGTCATTAACACTATGGATGTAATCCCATCTCCAACCACAATGTGGGTTGCAATGGCAGAGTGGTGCTGTCCGTATTTCCACTTGTTGACTCCACGGGAAGAAGAAATAGCAAATCAATGTTGTTTATTAGTTATTTTTATATATTTCTCGAGAACTGCTCATCCAAACAACTTCATACTCAACACTGCACATTCTTGGATCCTCAGCAATACATCCGCCAAGTGTGAAGTTGATAGGATGTCGGTTGTCGAAGGACACACATACATACAGACAGAGATTCCTTCCTTTAGTAGAGAGATAAGAAGTAATACAAACAATAAAACAACCGTTGAACTGATCTAATTTAATACTTAATATATTTTACTATGTTATGATGTTCATCTTTTTCAGTGTGTGTCAAGTGAGTAAATGCTTTGATAAGAAACTGAAGTCAGGTTCACTATAACTTATCAGTTCGTAAATCCTCTTCTCAGCATTCAGGAATTTGCCTTGTGTTGACTCATTGACAGGCTTAGCCATCAAGGAACATTATTTTATGAGCTTGACAGAAAACACTACAAATCCTGCAGAATGAAAAATCTGACCAATGATGATGAGGCTAGGCTTGAGGCATATAATCCATTTATTCCCCAAATATTCTGTAAAGATGCTGTTTCATAGTTTTGCTGACACTTGACTTGACACAGTTGACTGCAACATTTATAAGGTTGCTGCTGAAGAACAGAGAGGGTTGTCACTTATTAAAAAAGTTTCAGGTGTTGGAGGATTCAAAGGTTTATTTGACAAGATTCTGAAGATAGCACTGATACTGTATCTTCAACTTTTATCACCTTGTATCTGATGAAACTGATGTCATTTTCAATAGTAGAGAGTTCAATTCTATGTCTTATACTCTTATCCAAGTTTTTTTTTTTCTTATGCGACAATAAATAGAACTGAATAACATTGAAGTCATTATAATTGAAGTTGTTATAATTATTATAATTATAACATGAGATAATTAAAACATGAGATATTTCAATGTTAATATTGCCTACATCATTATCAGCGTTATTGGCTTTATTTGATCCAGGGTTATTTAATTACTGCCCCAGCTTTGTAAGTCTTCCTGCCCTCCGGCTTCTCTAAAACACAGACTTTCACTCACACAGCTTCAAAAGGGAATATATTGACAGTCATTCTATGATATTGTCCTTTCTGATCTTAAAAGGAATGATGTATAAAGACACCTTAGTTGCAACCTGTCTGCCATTAATTACATTCTCATGTAACTGTTTTGTGATTGAAAATTACATTCAATTTCAATACTGCCGATGCGTGGCCAACGACAACCTCTTGATGTTGTACTGCATTATAAATTTCTCAAAGAACTTCAGTACAAAATCAAGTTGAGGAATAGGTGTTATGTAGCACAACAAGTTAGTGAAGCTCTGTAAATGGAATTGTGTTTCCACGCATGTGTAGTGGCGAGTTAACATTTTATTGCTATTTTTACTCTTTGGAGCCAATTTTAAACAAGCTATGGTAGCCACCGTCTTCAGGAACGAAAGTCACCCAGTGCAGCCGTGTGGCACAGAGGAATACGATATATCAGGCACTGGATACACACAAAATACTTGTAAGTAGGATGAGTTCATTGTTGGTTTGGCTTTGCACATGAGATTTGTTGACAATAAGAACATTTTAGAAAATCGCCAGCCAAATCCTTTTAATCTGGATGGCCTTACATTTTCCCCAAAATGTATTTGTATTTAGCTTATGGCAAATAGTTACATATGAATGTAAGTCTTATGATCAACAGCTGTCCTTTGAAAGAGTCTGTCACTCTGAGAGAATATCAATGCCTTTGATGGTTCAACAGGGTGGGGAGCCGCTTCTGTACTCTGTAGCATCTCCCCTAAATTATCTTTTGTTTGCAGTCAGACACAGAGTTTGGTCAGTTTTCTTTTTCTTTCTACCTAGCAAATCCAAACCTCCCCATCTGTCTGTTTTACATATACCTACTGTTTATCATCTCATCTTGCAGCACAAGACCATATTTACCTTTCTAGGTTTCATCATTTTGAAGGCTCAGGTTATTGTCATGGTGTACCCCCCTCTCTGCTTTTTCATTCCTCCTCTCTACATCTGTTACTTCCTGCATCCTGCCATTGGGATTCTGCTCACACTGGTCTGTCTAATTAGAGTGAGGCAGAGAGAAAGAAAAACAAAGGCCTCTCCTTTTTTGCCTCCCTCCACATGTCCTCTCCCTCCTTCCAGCGCCTGTAGCTTCTCTCACCTCCCTCTCACTCCTCAGTCAGCTGGATCATGTGGAGATAGTGCTAATTCATTTGTTGAGAAAGCAACTCGCTTTCTCATGGTATTTTAAGGACTTCTCTGTCACAAGACAGAGTTTTATTTTGTCAAACGATCTGAGGCCCAAACAGCACAGCATGTCCTCCATCTTTGTTCCTACCTGCAGTGTGTGTGCATTGTTGCAGAGATTGTGAGTTGATTGTAAGCTGAATAATTTATTTGTTTGGAGTAGCTGGACTAGCTGCTACATTTCCCTTTACAGCACAGTGGTTTGCCTATCTGTTTATTTATTTAAAGTTATACTACATATCAGGACCCTCCATATATGAGTTGTCAACACTGAATCGATCAGAATAAATTATGCAGCAGCTATATTGACATGCCCGCAAATTATCAGTGTAGGGTTCAAAGTATAGGGAAGAAAACATGTTTATGTAATTCTGCACTCTGCCAGGAGATTTTGTTGAGAAACCTATTGTCTCATATCTGCATTACTCTGTAGTTCATCTATCTATCTTTGTGTCTTTCTGTACTCTGTGCATTCTCCCTGTGCTGCGGAGGATGATCAATATTTCAGTGAAGTGTCATTTCAGTTCCAGGCCTGTTTATTCCCCCTGTCTACATCAATGATTTGAGATGAGCTGCCCTCGGTGCTTCGTCCTTCGCAGAAGCATGCACAAACATGCACAGCAGTGGACATATACGTATGGACACACACACTCTGTCATGCGACCCAGACCCATTTTACCACCTCAGCTAACACAGCTGGGCCAACAAACCACTCTCCACAACTCTCCAAATTGCCCACCTGCCCCATGCGTGGTCCAGCTGCCCCAGTGAGCCATGCTCATTTATAATGGAGACTATGTGACAGGCACACTCCACTGTCCACACACACACACACACACACACGAACACACATTCCACACCACAGGAAAGCATGCATTCCTCCATATGTTTGTCTGTCCTGCTGGTGACTTCCCAGCAGTGAGGCTGTGTCTCAGCTGAGTTGGTTCTTCCTCAAAGCTGGCCGCCTGCTGCCACATACCCATCCTGATCAGTCACTGTTAATAGGAAAATTCATTCACCAGCTTTTCACACATGGCATAGCCCCCCATCTCCCACTATCTACAAAAAGGAATGAAGTAAAGAGAAGGGACATGTACAGTCCTTAAAACAGTTGGCAAAAATATATATCTTGGATCCATTCCCTACATTATATGCATCCAAACAGTCTGCCAAACATACTTAGCGAGGGCTGTAGATGAGAGAATTGTTTTGCTTTGTTAAAGAAAACAGATTTACTGATGTTTTTATGCTTGCCTTGTTTTGGTTGTACAGGGGCTTCCGCCTAATGATCTGCGTCAGATTAGCCAGATAAATCATTAAACACAGTGGTTTGCTGCCATGCTTAAATTGACCTCCTTAGCCTTGCTTTGGAAAGTAAACTGTCTTTTTTTTAAATGTTCACTTCTTACGTTATATTCTCAATTCAAACCATTCTCCTTTACCAAGAGCGCTATCATAATCTTATCTCCTGCTCCTGATCCTTCCTCACCTCTCACGTACCCTCCTCTGCTCCTCTCCACCCCTCCTCCCTCTCTCATTAATTGATATTGTCTCACTTCATTAGAGACATTTTGCACTGGTAGAGAATTTCATGTTCATTTTCTCAGCATGTTTCAACATTGTTCCTTTCAACCTTTACTGTCACCCATAAAAACCTGCTGCAGTTCCATCTCATGATCGGCATTCTCTCCTGTCTTTTGGATCAGAGTCTAACCTTTCGCTGGCTTGTAGCTTGAATTTGAGATGATGAGATGAGGCAGGCACTGTACTTCTCTGGTTAAGACACCTTCTGTCGTAACAATTACCATCACCTCTTGAGACATTTTCATTTGTTTCCACAGGACAAAGTGTTCAGGAATGGAGACAAATTTGTTTTTAGCAAATGACCGTACAAAGCCTTTGAATGTGTTTCTTTCGCTTGATTTGGATTTTCCTTGTAAGTCTTTTCTCTATGTCGGAGTGTGGGCTGGCTTTCCTCACACAAGATAAATGAACCGCTTTAAAAAGACTCTGCTTTCAAATTTCACTCTGCTGTTGCTGGTTGGAATATTAACCAGGCCTCCACATTCCCAGGCACACTGTGGGTACACCATGATGTTTTGTACAAGGCCATTTGAATTGGAACTCACACACTTTGGAGTGCCCAAGTCATTGAAATGCTGGAATGACTCAGGGGCTAAATTGAGGCACAATAGCAAACCAGGAGAAGCAAACAGTTATCAATAAATAGATTTCTAACAACAGATGGGTCTCTTGGAGAAGGGGATAGCATGGTGAGAGGAGGACAGGGATGAGTGGCCGCCTGTTGTCACTGATCTTCTGCACTGGAAGGAATAATTTGCCTCTCCCAATACATGAAAGTTTTCCATAAACCTATAGGCAAGAAACTGTCAGTGCTGTAGGGCCAACAGGGCATAATTTTTGTCCAGTAGTTAGTGGCTCTGAGATGGACAGTACAGCTCAAGTTGTTGTCTCACTGACTGCACTGCAGCTGACAGGCAATAGGGCTCTTATGATGGCAAGTGCTCTTATGATGCCATAGAGCATTTCAGACAGTTGACGGTAGTTTGGAGCTCATCTATGAAACCAATTCAATAAGAAAATTCAAGTTGATTCAAGAAAAGTGGAGTTTCTTTTTTCCATGTTTAAGGCAATCATAGCTTCGCCTTAAGGCAAAGGAGAAATGGATTCATCTTATTATTATTTGTAACCTTAATGTTCTGTTTGAGGTCCTGGAGAACCCTGGAGCCTTTTTAAAGTAAAAAAAAAACACTTAATGTTTTATCACATTGATACTCGACTTTACTTCATGACTGATTTTATGATTATTGCTTATAGGCCTAACTTTGAACTTTGAGGTTTAACAGGGAGTCCAACCTTTGTGGATTAACTGACCTCAAGTAGGATGTATGAAAACATGCAGTACATTTCTTTGTCTGTGACTGACTTTTTGTCAAACAAAAGGAATATAGAAATGTATTCATGGATAGCCCATATAACTTATAAAACATGAAATATTTCCTTTGTCACCTTCATCAATTGTGCAAACTCAGTTTATGGCAAAGGGAAGCATTAGCACTTAAATACTTTTAAACATATTGCGCTTTTAGGGGATCAGAAGAGAAGAAAAAATACATTTAGTGTTAAATATTGAATATATTTAGTATTAAGTGTTAAATGGTTGATTTGACAATAATTATTAGATGCATACAGCAGTGGGCTCTGTGAGACCCAAAATAATGAGGAAGTAAAGCCAATGTCAACAAAACATAAGAGTTCATTTTTAGTCACATAGATTTAGCATTTATAGCAGTTTATTTATCATAAATAATAAGAAGTTCACATTAAAGCCATCATATAAAAAGACTACTAGATTTAAATAGACATATATTTTGTCTAAAGTATTTACCATTTTGCTATCTCACAGGTAAATTACATGAACCTGTGTTGTTGGCATGTTAACGCGAGTGTGGAGAAAAACTTGATAAATGTCTC
Organism: Thunnus maccoyii; assembly: GCF_910596095.1. Classification (NCBI taxonomy): domain Eukaryota; kingdom Metazoa; phylum Chordata; class Actinopteri; order Scombriformes; family Scombridae; genus Thunnus; species Thunnus maccoyii. The sequence continues at coordinate 23,391,570 of NC_056538.1, forward strand.
CCCTTTTAAACAGCAAATCCAATTCTAATCAGAAGAATTATTGACTCCGGCAAACAAACACATGAAGTGAATTAGCTGGCTGACGGGGCGAAGTCAAGTACATTCACCAGACAATAATTATTGGATTAACAATGGATTCCAATGTGTCTTTGAGTGCAATCACTAAAAAGGTTAATTGAAGCCACTCTGAAATGCAAAGGCTTAATAGCACTCCACGATGCAATCCCCATTTAACTTTGTAAAAATCAACATATTAATGCAGAGAGCATTATTATTAGGACATACAATGCATCATAATGGTTTCTGGAACAAAACATCTCCAGTTAAATGCTGCCGTGTTATTCTTAAAATCTACATATGAGTAGAGCCATGTTTTGTACAGGCCAGACTTCTCTATAAAAAAGCAAATGCTTTTTTCTTTTCTTTGATGGTGAGCACAACCTAAAAAGCAAACCTCAGATCATTTATGCTCTGTGGCTGCCCACAATATTCTGACTGTGCCCTAGGGACACTCAACTTCATCAAACAGGAGAAACAAACAGAATCAGTGTGTCTGCTCCTGCTGTGTAGTAGATTATGTCCTCAGCTGGGGGAGCTGAAGATTTGATGTGTGTGTATGTGTCGTGAAAAGTGATGAATGAGAATTGATGCTCATTAGTTAGTTGTTTTTTCCTGACATTAACATTGAAGGGTTACACCTGTAACAGATTTTTGACAGAAAATAACTTTCCTGCTTTTGTGGAGTGACGGGCTTTGTAAAAGAAAAAAAGACAGCGCTCAGTTGAAGTGTATTCTCTGACAGTTGACAGACAGTCTGAGATAGCCTCAGTGTTTGTGTGTATTGGGATAGATGAGTAAAAAAAGGATCAAAGTGTTATGTGGTTTCACTGGCAGAAAGAAACGTACTTGACCCAGCATGGTTGGTGTTCTTGGAGTCTTCTTAACTCCCCACATTCCCTGTTGTTACTGAAGCATCCGACACACATGCATGCATTGACTGTGGCCAAAATGTCGGCGCTGACTGTGCTGGGCCGGACTGTTTTGTTACTGTGCAGACAGACAAACAGGCTGAGTTCCTCTGGTGTGCCCATCCACCAGACTGGAACGAAACAGCCAAGCCCAGCCGGCTGATGTAGCTTGTCTGTGCTTGTTTGGACCAGCTCAGAATCTGGCAGTGCTACATCTGGCAGTGACCCAGCTCCAGAGCCACCTTCCTGAGCCATAGGCCTGAAAGATTGATGAGCAGCCTGAGTGTGGGGCAGTCTCGCAGGTGCAGGGAACCACTAATGGAACCCCTAGACACACTGACTAGACCAGTCTCGTCCTGACTCAACAGATCCGGTTCCGATATCATTCAGTCTTCTAATTTTTCCTCTTTTCCTCCTCATCCACTCTGAATGCTGTGAAATGTGATGCCCTACCTTGTCAGCATGTGTTTCATAACGATTATTCTAACTTCGATCCACAATTTCCCCTGTGTCCTCTTTACGGATTTGAACAGACTTGAACTTTGATTAACCCTAATTCAACCACAAAAGGTCACTGTGGAGGATGTGAGAGATGTCAGTCAGCTTGAATAAATGCATTTATTAAAATTTGTTAGTGATTTCTCAGCTTAATTGTTGACATGGGGAATAAATAAGGCTAGTTAGGCTATTTTGTTTGCCTCATATAGGCTTTCATCGATTTTAGATTTATAGTGCATCTTGTTTATGCATGCATGTTAATGTGTAATTGAATCTGCACATGTTTGCACCATTTGGTAATAGGGAAAAAAATGAACATCTTGATGTGACACTTGTTTTAGACATTTTTGCATGTAACGGTATGTGGATATCCAGATTATGTCCAATAGTACCACAGAGGAGCACATTTTCATGCTTTCTGATGATAGTATAATTGCTCTACAACTAAAAAGCTATCAAAATCAAGGCCACCCTGAAATAATGGAAAAAGCATGCCACATTACACACTGTTCCTGACTCACAGAGGAATGGATGATGTGGGTCAATTTTTACCAGACTTGATTGAGTAGAGAACCAACCATCCATGCAAAGTGCAGCGTGTATGCAAAGCTCACTTTAATGAATTTCAATCTGCCACCCTGTTTCTTTAACCACCCACCCTCCTTAAAAATGTAGCCAAAATGGCTAAAGTAAGTGTTACGGAGAGAAATCACAAAACTGCCAGATACGGCAATGATTTTGATGTATTTCCTCATCAAAGACTTGTCACGCCATATGGCAGATCTCTATTTTGCATCTGACCTTCTCCTGTTAAATACCTTGTTTCATAGCAGCAAGGTAAGCAGATAACAGCCTTCACTATTGCTGCTGGGGCAAGAAAGCTCTTATAAACCAGTCCTCACACGAAAAACAACAGTATAGGTCGTAAATTCAGTCATGAAAAACAACCTATAGTTACATTTGAGTGACAGACGCCATCTAGCAGCTGTAGTAATTATGACCCGGAGAAGTGACACAGTTCAGATGACGTGTATATGAGGTGACAAATTCCAAATTCATGCATTTGGCCATGACAGGCTGTGACTGGGCCAACTGGGCCTATGTCTCTGAGCCTGCCCAATGGTATATAAACTATCACAGACTGTACAACTTCCTCTTGCTTATTCAGCTCTCCGCTGGGAAGCAAGCCCTTACCATTATCAAGCTAGCTAGCTAAATTAGATTCATCAACAAAGAAAGTTTGCTAGCCATTGAAGAGTTTAAGCGGTGTTTCGACCGTGGTTCACACATGATGAGGAGGACAACCACACCCACTTCATCTGGTGCCTGGAGCAGGGACATGCTGAAGCGGCCCTATCAGATCCCTTCTTCTGCATAGACTACACAAAATTCCTGCTTGCAGTAATTCGACATCAGGCAGACTTATTTAGCCCGGTTCCTGGACCTTCTTGTACTGAGAAACCTATAAATGGTGGGGATGTTACAGGAGAGGACAGAGCTGCCATCTTGCTGTCAGCAACTCCTACCCCTCACCAACTTTCCCCATATCACTCTCAGCTTTCATGCCAAGGAGAGCGGGAGGAGCTAGTGTATGCCCACCACAGGGAACTGAGGGACTTCCATGCAGCTCAGTGGGGTTCAAACGAGGAAGACTACGGGGAGAAGAGTGTGCCTGATGAGCATCTGGTGGCAACCAATCCTGCTTCAATGAAGGGTCCGTACCATCAGGAGCTCATTCATCTCCTCAAAAGGGCCTTTTGATGGCAAAGGGAGCAGCCGAAAACACAGCACATGTGATGGGGTTTTTGGTCATCAGTCATTGGCATTTGTGGCTAAATATGACACAATGTCGGAGAAAGGAAAAACAGGCTTCTAAACGTTCCCCCATGTATGGTCTTGTTGTGGATTCAATAACCCACAAGTTCGAGTGGCAACAGAAGGACTAGGTTGCTGTGCGAAATGTCACACCTCATATGGCCTGCTCTCCAAGGCCTCATCAAGACCCCAGTTCCTCCTGCTGCAACTTGTCTTCTCAAAGACACCCATCCAGCACTGTGTAGTATGTCAAAGTCAAAAAGTGTAGTAACTACAGTCCACTGCCCAGTCCCACAAGCAACCATCAGGGCCAGAAATGAAAATATGAGCCTGGAGCTTCAAATGAGGCCAGAACTTTTGCTGATAAATTTCCAAACTGTGTCTCTCTTGCTACTTGCAACGTGGTTTCCATAAACACAGCGCCATGCCTGCCCGCACCGATCAGCCTTGGAAGAGCACATGTGAACTATCCCTCTGGCTAGAACGGACCCTGAAAAAGGGTTATGCATAGCAGATCAATTGGCCACCACCAGAGTTTGGTGGTGTCACACAAACGATAGTTTCAGACCATGAAGTTCCAACTCTCAGGCAGGACATCCTTTCTATGTTGGAGAAGGGCACCATCTGCCAGGTGGTGGGTGGGGAGATGAATTGCAACTTTTATTCCAGGTATTTCCTTGTTCCCAAAAAAGACAGCTGTTGAGACTGCTGTGGCTCAGGAAGTAGAGCGGGTCGTCAATAATAATTGGAAGATTAGTGATTCAATCCCCAACTCCTCTAGTCCACATGTCAACAAGTGTTCTGGGAAAGCTACTGAGTCCCAAATTGCTCCCGAAGGCTGTGCCATCAGTGTGTGACTCTGTGCGTGAATGATTAGAAGTTCCTCCTGATGAGCAGTTTGGCACCTTGTATGGCAGCCTCTGCCATCAGTGTATGAATGTAGGTGTGAACGGATGAATGTGGCATGTAGTGTAAAGGGCTTTGAGTAGTCGGAAGACTGGAAAGGCGCTATATAAATGCAGTCATTTACCAATTACCACTCTCTACATCTAATACTGGATCAGGGGGCAGTAAGCAAAACATTACGGAAACTTCCACTACAAATGTTAACACACCGTTGCCTGTTCAGGTCTGTATGGAAAGGAGACTGGTTCACTTCAGTGGATTTGAGAAATGCTTACTTTCACATTCCAATAGTGCAGAATCACAGGAAATATTTGAAATTTGCCTTTCAGGGCAAGGTATACAAGTTTTGTGTTCTCCCATTTGCACCAGGGCGTTATGGTGCCCTAATCAATTATTTGTTTGTTATGGATCCCAGACAGGAGGCAAAGCCCTGTCTAAAGAGCTTTTGTCAAACTGAATAGTGGAGGCTATCACCTTGGCTTACTCCGTCACAGGACAGGTGTCCCTGGAGGGCCTGAGGGCAAACTCTACTAGGAGTGTGGCTACTTCCTGGGCATTGTTACAAATTGTCACAGTGGAGGATGTGTGTGCTGCTGCCTCTTGGGCCACCCACACACCTTTGTTAGGTTTTATATCCTTGATACGACAGAGTCTTCGGTAGCTCATTCAGTTTTGAATGCTGCCAGACATTAGTTACTATGATTTGCCATATTTCAATTATTAATAGCACAGTATTGAGTAAGCCATATAGGTGTTTTTCCATTATTTACTAAGGTCTGGCCATGTAAAGTCTATTCAGTCAGTGATAGGGGTTTATAAGCAGAGATGCACTGCATTCGGGCCTGCAGATATCTCCAGTGGTCCTGACCTTTTATGACCTTTTATTTTTTATTAGTAAGAACCTGAGTTCGAAATGAAGTAAAATGTTACGGTTAGTAAATGTAAGGTTTTATGAATAAGAACGAGAGGTCATACAATCAGGCCTCGCTGACACCCGTTCAGGAGCTGAATTACGGGCACAAGAGGAAGTTGTACAGTCTTTGATACACATGGGTGACAAATTAAAGGAAAAACTGGTACAACTGGTGGCTCTGTGGGGGGGCATTTTGCTGGCATGGTTTGGGTCCACTTGTCCCCTCAGAGAGAAGGGTCGCTGCAAATCAATACAAAGTTGTTTTGAGTGAAACATTTCTATCCTTATGGGAGTGGTCACTTCCAGGATGACAATGCCCCCATCCACAGGACACAAGGGGTCACTGAATGGTTTGATGAATATGAAAATGTTGTGAGTCATATGCTATGGCCTTCGCAGTCACCAGATCTAAACCCAACTGAACATCTATGGGAGATTTTGGATGGACATGTTCATTTAAATCAGTGCTCTCTACCACCATCATCAAAACACCAAATGAGGGAGTATTTTTTGAAGAATGGTGTTCATCCCTCTAGAAGGGTTCCAGAGACTTGTAGAATCAATGCCAAGGTGCATTTAAGCTGTTCTGGTGGCACGTGGTGGCCCAACACCTTACTAAGACATTTTATGTTGGTTTTTCCTTTCATTTGTCACCAGTCTGTAGTTTATGTACTGCCGGACAGGCTCAGTGACGGAGGCCCAATCACAGCCTGTCATGGCCAAGTGCAGACTTGGTTGGGTGGAAAGGGCTATTGCTTTAATCAGTGGATGCTGCCTAGAGACAGTATAAGACATTAATACAAACTCTTGTTCTCATTCGTAAAATCAGGGTTGTAGCACAACCCTAACATTCTTTAAGCCAAACCGTTTTGTGTCCTTGCTCTATGATGTGTGTTGCACTACTGATGTTCCTTGCTGTAAGCTATTAACCATTGTAATTACAATTGTAGCGATATAGGGATTGGAATGAGATGCGTATTCAAACAGATATTGTAGTCAGGAGTAAGTTATTAAAAGCTGCAGCAGGAAATGGGGATCTTTTGATTGTCTCAGAGCTGATTCCTGTCTGGTGTATTGGTCAGCGCTGAGCACTTTTTAATTCAAGATGTAATCTTTTTCCATTAGAATAAATCGTACCCTGAAGACACCTAGCTAGGAGGAGATCATTTTCCCAATTGAAAAAAAAAAAAAAAAGCTGGGAAATGAACCCCGCTAGGTTTAAATGAAAACCCATTTAGGAACATTTCACTGGCAGTTTTGTTCCTTTTTCCAGCTGTTAGATGGCTTCAGATTTCTGAGGTTCTAATACCAGTTGCTACATTTTCCATAACAATATCTCCTCCCTTTATCATGGAGATAAAGGGTAATGAATGTGGCGTATTGGTATATTGATTCAGGAAAACGCACATGGGCATGATCTGCCTTACTGGAGTATTCGAGGGACAAATAACTGTCGAGTGCTGGCATGTGCAAAAGCTCTTTCCCCTGAACTTGTAATGAAACGTGGTAATGGTTATTATTTGATATGAGATCAGGCTCCCACGATAATTTCCTCCTTCATGAAGGGACCACAGGCTACACATAACCTGCACAGAGTATTGGGGACCATGGCTGGACTGGACAGGCTGGGGTGTGCATGGGTGGCTTTGGAGAAGTGGTGTTTACTAGAGTGGGCTTTGAGAAGAGGGATTAGTCATCTTCCACTTAAGCAGTGGGCAGTGGGCTCTGGCTCTGCTGCTGGAGCAGCCAACACTCCACTCACCCAGATAAGGCTGGCAGAAAAGGCTCCTGAAGCAACTCACAGCATATGCTAATACACACACTGGGATACACTCTTATAAACACACACATGTTGGCAAAAAACTCGCACATGCATAGATACAAGCATGCACAAATGTTTTGTTATTTGCAACATGCCATACATTCTCAAAAAAGCAGTGTAACACTTGCTGTTTTCTATTACTCTTGAATTTTAAATACCTGATTACAGTTTACATTGTATTTCAGTGTGGCGCTGAGATGCACAAGGAATAATGACGATGAAACACAGACACTCATAAGTGTGCATTAAATGGCTTACTTGTGGGTGGGATTAGAGACAACAAGTGGAGTCATAAATGAAGTAAGAATACAGGGATAAGGAGAAATGAAGAAAAGAGGAGTGGAGGCGCCAGACGTGCAGAGGAGGCAGAAACGGGTTCCCACAGAGTAATGTGAGAGCAGAGGAGGTAGTGAGAGGTATGATGCAAGGAATTGGATCTTTCAAACGGTAATCGCTTAGCTACCCAAAGGGGACAACTCCCTCTTTCCTGCTCTCTCTCTCTCTCTGCTCACTCCCCTGTCAGGACGAGGAAGAACAGGCAGAGGATTGAAATGTAAAAGAGTCAGAGGATCAGAGACAGGTGGAAAATGAGAGGAGCAAAGGGCAGAGTGGGGTAGAGATGAGACAGAAACGGTGCCAGTCCCTGTGCTTGAACAGGGTAGAGGTAGAGCGTTTGTGCATGTGTGTGGTTGTGTGCTTGGTCCTGTGTGCCTGTATGTGCATGTGTGCATTCTTGTTTATGAGCAAGTCTCAAGAGACAGTGCGTGGATGGTGTTAGAGTAGACCTATCCTATCGAATCACTCCACAGGACCCCTTCAGGAATTGACACTTAGGTGAGCATCTCCCAGGAATGAGAGAGAAGCAGAATGAGTAAAAAGTAGAATGATATCCGTCGGTAATGTAAACAGCTAGAGGTAATGCTGGGACCAGGATGTATTCAGTACTCTGACTCCCCTGACGGTCTGCTCAAGGGAGTTTCACCATGTTGCAAATGTGTGAATCTTATGCCCTTAAAACACAGCCAGAGATTATGGATTTGATAGGAATTAGACTGCTCAAGGTTTACGATAAGTAACCAGTTACATTAAAACAATGAGATTGAAAATTAGAGTTAAGGGAGGAGTTGCATTTTACAACGACTACTGAGGTTGTAGACTGCTGTAGCCTGGGCCAAGTAAACTATTAAATGGTCAAATGTCAAGGAATTGCATTATTATTAACATGCGATAAGAATAACTTTTTTCTCTAAAGTAAACCAGAAATTGCCGGCTATTTGGCCCCATTTGAAAAGAAAACCATGCTAAAGCCCTGACAATCAGCGCTCATTACATCCTTTTATCGCGCTATTGTAATCCAAATCGTGCATAAGGACACATTCCATCTCATGTGTTTGATGCATGTATCGTGTACAGGCATACATTTTTGAATACTAACAATATGAATTATTCATTGTTCTAATTACAGCCATGACTCACTAATATACATGTGGAGTCTATTTGATGATATTCAAAGAAAGAATGGCTATGAATCATAGATTGCCCACTGTGAACAGACATCAATCAGGAATGTATTGTTCAATAAATAGATGGTAATTGGGCCCAAAGAAAGTTACCGTAGTTATTTGCAGGCAGGCCTTATTAAATTTAGAAACAGGTTCTAGTTGGTCCCCAACTGGAAATGATACTTTTTATGTACCAAATCAGTGCTTTTACATATTCAGACATATTTAGAACAATAATAAAATATTCTCAGTAAAGTATACGTACCAATAAGCATTAAGTTTATCCAAGAAATAATTAAGTTGAAATAAATAAGTTTTCTAGCAACATTCTGTTTTCATAAGAAAATTTTACTCATTATTCATCACTAAATTTTACTCAGACTTAAGTGTGGTCCAAGACCAGTTTTTAATAGCTACTCATCATAGTAGTATTTCCTTGGAGCTGCCAGTGAAACTAAATGGTTCAGACACATGAACAGAGGGCAAATGTTTACCACACCTCTAGAATCATCAAGAGCCCTGTTCACTCAGTGATGATGGATACGTCGGCAGGAGTGGGGCCTTCTTGTGTTGCATGTCCATGGTGGACAATAATCTTCATGACATGCTTAGTGTAGTCCTCTTTGACACTTTCTTTGCTGACATCCTGTGGAACACATATAAACTAGTGATAGGAGGTCAATATATACAGTACAGTATGTAATGTGTTCTCCTGATCATATGAACATCGGTTAATCAGTGGTCTAAGGTGACATTGAATGAAGTATGCAATATATGCACCCAATGATGCAACAGAGTTTGTTAGTAAAGATTAATTTTTGACACAGTGGCATGAGTGACTTAAAGCTGCTATAATGAAAGTTGGCAACTAATGGGTGAATATAGTGAATCATTTAGTAGCTTAAGAGACGGATATTTCCCCTAGGAGTTAGTGGGGACCAAAACAGAGATAAAAGAGTGAATATTGGGCATACATTCAGAAACCACTCCAAATAAAAACTAACGTATTTTTGCTGGATGTAATATGCAATGTGTTCACTGTAACAACTTTATAAAAAGGCAATAATATTTCAAGTGGCCAAAACTTTTTTTGAGGATGAAATTTAACTGTAGTAATAAGTCCATTAATAGAAATGACAGATATTTGTAACTTCTATGGTTGAAGAACCTCCAGTCAATCATATGCTTTTAATAAATAAGGAATTTGCCAAGTACTGCACAAAACAAAACATCTAATGTCACAATGGAATTAGTACAAAGCTGGGGATCAAACAGCAAAATAGTACAAATTGATATATTTTTCATGGAAATAGAATTTATATGAGCAGGTTGTGCTTAGCATTTTTTAGCTGTCCTGGTGCAATTATTCACCTTTGATTGAGGGTTCTTCAACTACATGAGTTTTTTGCTGTGCTAGCAATAGAATTAAAATAAATACATGCTAGTTCATGTTTTTGAGTTGACCAACTCATGATAATTGTTTCCCTCTTTTTCACACTTTGAGGACCCACTGATACCATGTTAATAAGGATACATAATTTAAAATCAATAATATTTTAAGAAATATTTTGAGAAAGAGTGGGTGCAATTTTCAATATTTACCTGGTAATCCTTGATAAGCTCCACTCGAAAATCTCCAAGGAACTCCAGGCAGCTGGTAACAGCATCTCATCTACCTTCAACATGTTGCTGCTACAAAAGACCAAAGTGAATTGTTATAGAGAACAATAAGTAACTATGCACCAGCACCTACAAAAAAAGAAAAATCCCTAACAAAAATAAAAAAAACAGGAACCAGTCAGAGATGATGAATGAGAACAAATCTGGATACAGATATATACAGAAAGTTATCTGAGATAACTGCATTGTTCAGCTATATTTGAGATAAATTTCACCAAACATTACACTGAAAACTATATTGCAATCTAAACAAATCACATACTGAATCTGCCATAGCAATACTGTGTTATCTTTACTGTTACCTGCATATTTTCTTGTTGCTGTTGCACATGGAAAACTGGGAGGGCTCCTTTATGTCTGCATTCTGCCGAGACTCTTGGTAAGGGCCAAAAGAGACAATATGATCAAACAGCTAATAAACCAAAAAAAGGTAAGCTAAGGGAAGAGTAGAAACAGTGTAAAAAGAGGAATGTATTATCCATAACATACTGTAACGTTATGCCAGCAGATCCAATTGCAATGTCTGTCAGGTCACTTAAAAAGTGACAGAAATCCATCAGCACTGGCTAAAATTCTGACTTTTACATATTACAAAATTATTAACTCTTACTCTTACCAAGTTCATTAGCCTGGTAACATTAGCCAGCTAACAGTAATCAGATAATATGAACATTTAAGAAACAAAAATTAGCATTAGCTGGAAAGCTACATGGGCGGTGAAATAGTTAACCAAGCATGTAAACCTACCCATATCATATAAATGAGCTAGAACTTACTGCCCTTGTAGCGTAAAGCCTGGCTTAGACATATCCAGGCCTGAGCAGGTAACTTCTGTGGTAGCAAACTAGGTTGTGTCTAGATGATAACCCTAGATTTGTGAGATTGATCATTTTAACCTAAACCTAACCAGACCTTAACCACAGTGTTGTCACATTATAGAACATAATTATTTTGTGCAATGACAACGCACACAATGAAGAAACAACGTGTACAAATCTCTGTCACAAATCTAGGGTTACTATCTAGACACATCCAGTGCAAATTCTCTGACGTCACCCAGAGAGTGCAGTGTGCACACGGCATGGATCTATAAAGATAACTGAATACAGTGTTGGAGGCAGGGCTCCGTTCATTCCAATGAAAGTTACTCAGTGGCGCATGAAGCCAAAAAGCCAATTTCCACTGTAAAGAAATTATCCAGCAAATGCATACTACGCACGCTCTGCAAGCCCAATGCACCCTTAGAGCATGGGCACCAGAGACTTCTGCTGGCCGAAACGGCTAACTTCCAGTTTAGCCCTCTGGCTAACTTGAATGGGGTCAAAACAATTCAATTGTGCAGCTCTTCTAGACTAAAGTTATCAGACTGAATGGATCAAATTCTGATCATTTTGCTGGGGTTATGATGCTCAAAAAAACGTATCTACCATTTTGCATCCACTCCTTTTCCCATGATTGTGTGTGGGAAAAATGCTCTTTGGGCCCTTGTCATACCCAGAAGTTGTAATTCCACAGTTTGGCCACTATGCCAATTTGACATAGTGACACAGCACTTTTTTGCAATCAATTCTTTTCATCAGATGACTCTTAATTCTCCAATGTGGGTTTTCATAGTAAATTCCTAAAATTGCACCTTGCACCTGCACAGTCACACAACAAGAACGCAAAACAGTAATGGAAGGGAGTTGATCACAGTGATGATTCTCAAGCTGAAGATGTGATAGATCTCAAGTATCATGTCTGTTCACACTGATTTTAATAGCTCTCTGTAATAAACCAGAGTGCTGCCTGTAAGCTAAGAAAACAGTCAGGAAACCTATGGTATTCTTTGTAACTTGTTCACGGTAATATAATGCTTCTTCTGTGCATCACTTTAAACTTTGAGTAGAGGCAGTTACCGATAATGGGCCATGCTCTCTTCATCTCTTTATCACTCTAGCTACCGTCTTACATACATCTGGTGAGAGGATAGAGGCTTCTCCTCTAGGCTCATCATTAGCTCCAAACATGGGGATTGGCTCATTTGATCAGATTTCCCCCTCTCACCACTACACATGTTCTCACCCATCTCTTTTCCAGCATTACCAGCGCAACCATGCTCTCCTCTGTCTGCCTTTTCTCGCCTGGCAGCCGCTGAACAAGGGAGTTCTATTTTCAGAGGAATGCCTGAGAGAAGTCATCAAAAATAATGACAGGAACATTTAATAATGTAGAGAGGAGGAAGGCTAAATGCTTTGTAGCAGCTTCAGGGAGATACATAAACCCAATCATAGGTCTGATGTAGTAAATACACAATAAGGAGATGTGTAGATTGTGTTCAAAAGGCTGAGTGTCTTCCCTCTATTATTATGCGGTCTTTTATGGAATGAGTGTGGGAGGGACTGAAGATGGCAGAGGGTCTTGTGATTTCTAATGAACAGTCTGAAGCAAGGTATATTTCCTGGGGTGAGAAAGACAGAGAGTGTGTTTGTGTGTATGTGTCGGGCATGTATCCCGTGTATACTTGCTCACTTTTATTGATCAATAGCCTTGGACTTCCTGACCCCTTTTAGCACTGTCAGTCAGGCGGCTTATTCTCACCCAAACGCCCACTCAGAACTGATTGAATGTCAGTGCTGAGGTCGTGCAGCGCGGCGGTTCTACTTGACTTACCAGGGCAGCATATCTTGGAAGTATTTTATACTACTAATTTCCTGCCTGTGTCATGCAATAAAAGACACTGGAGGCTGCATGATGAAACAAGTTGTGCATGTGACCATGCATTTGGGATGTGATATGTTCCTCTATTTCTAAGATTCAACTTAACCTATTGATTGATGCTACCTGAGGAAGAAGAGCTCTAAGGCTGAAACATGTTGCTTCTGCTCCATGTTAAATTTGCCTTTTGTGTTCTGTTTTGTTCTTAACTGATTTATGGTGCCTGTCAGTAAATAAAACTGTCACAGTTTCATCAAGTGGCTTCCAGTCTTGTTTATTTTATTGAACCTAATGGGCCTGCTTGGAAGCCCTATTCCCCACTGCTCATGAGTGGAAGCCTACATGTTGAAAAGTAATTTTATTGCTTAGTTGCTATGAGCCTTCATTTCCAAGACAGCTCATTTATATCTATCAGTATAACAGTTTCATTTGTCATATTTGAGAAAATATCAAATAGAAGAAAAGGCTGCTCAGCAGTTAGCTTTGTTTCTGCTTATTTTTTTATAGATAAATCATGTAAATATATTAATGCTAGTCTTCAGCTAACAATGCAAATCATTTGTGAACCCATGCAGAATGGGCATATTATATCCCTTCTGTCTTAGAGTAGGTTCATACTGTACATACAGTATTAAACATTTATAATCAGATGTGTAGCTTTAATTGCTTTTTAACACTATTTAGCATCATTTAGCCACTTGTGTCAACCACTTGATTTCAGTGTCAAAGGAATGCATCGTGTCCTGTTCATGATGAAACTTTAAAGTAAATGGTGAAATCCCTTTCAGAACTGAGGCAACTGTGACTATGAGCTGGCAAGTGCACATATCCACTGTCAATATGTCTTTTGGGAACCAAAAAAGTGTGTAGAACGTAGAAGCTATCACATTCCTACCCTATCTGAATTGAAAGACTATAACAACCTTATCGGAACGATCTAGATTAGTCTAGATTAGAGTGAGAAGTAACTGTATTCTCTTGTATTGATGTGACCCAATTCTGTCAGATCCCACTTAGCTACATAGCAACATATACTACATAACTGTAAACTGCCACAACCACACTAATTGGCACACAGAGTAATTAGAGAGAAAGTGGGTGGCTGTTTTATGAAAAGCAACACAACAGATTATGAGAGTAATGGGAAAATAGTGATCAATGTAACATTAACTGCTTATATGTGTGTGGCACACCTACTTTTGTGTGTGTGACCCAGTATTGACGGAGGGACTGAAGACCTGCCCCTTTGGAGCCTGTTTGTGGTTTGCTCAGCTCTTAGTGAAAGCCTCAACGGTTCTTATCATCTCTTTCTCTCTGTCTCCCTCTTTCTCTCACTGACTCAGGTTTGATTCATACCTCCTACTCCATCAAAACCACTAATGAACTTGACTCCCCCATGAACTTCATAAGAAAGCCCTTTATCCCTTTCAAATAGGCTTTGACTTACACAATAGCTGAATGTAGAAGTCATTTTGTTCAAACTACAATGCAGTTATGAGGACCAAAGAGCTTAGACATTATGGACATTTTGGGATTCAAATTCCAATGTGGCTGCATTATTACTCATGTAATCGGATAACTTCTAAAACAGTCGTTTTAATGCTGAATATTGCTTTGTCTCTGTGTGCACGTTCTTGTCTGTTGCTCAGTAGGAAAGCATTAAATCAGTTTTGACTGTCCCTGTACGATGTCTGGTTCCAGACTTTTTAGCTGCAGTTCCTAAGGGATCCTTCCAATGGCTGAGGCCTTTCAGGTTTAATTCTGTTTGGATGAGCAATGTTATTAGTGCATCTCAGTGGCTGTGTCAGCCTGATCGGTGAGGGGGACTGCAAAGGAGCCAAAGGGAGCAGTTGATAAAGGGTGATTAACCAAGCCACTCCTTAATTCTAATATCTCACAAATTCTCATGCACACACACACACACACACACATACGAAGACATACACACACACATACACACAAACACACACACACGTACACAGCTGCTGCATACAGAGAAGGCTTTTAGCTTAGCCCCTAGCTCCATGTCACACTGGCCAGTTTTTAATGGAAAAACACAAGACAAGATAAGAGATAGTCCCCTGAATTTTCACCAAGGACAAGATTGTAAATTGTTTTATATTCAGAGGAAATAGTGGCTATACCATCAGTGTAAGACAGTGTGTGTAATTTATTTTTACTCTGACAGTATCCACTAGCAGACCTTGGAGGACATCAGCACACATACTTAACATGGTTTTTGAGGTGCCCTTGCTGCAGTTATGTTGGGCACTACCAGTGCCAAGGACAAACCAGCAACTGTTCAAGTCAGACTTCCTACCCAAAGAGCTGATCTGCCTTGTGCTGGCTGGCTGCGCTGAGTAAAGGCTGTCATAAAGAAAAACAGCAGACAGACTTTTAGATGCAAAGCCTTTGCTGTTTTATTCCCCCGTTATCAGTAGGAGGTTTGTGTTCATGGATGGATGCAGCAGAGGTCACAATCACAGAAGGAAACAAAGTACAAATGGATGACTGGAGAGGCGGGTCTTTTAAATATTGGGATTAACTTGATAAAGACAATCACAGTGAGGAATTAACAGAGTGTGTAAGAACACATATGGAGCAACTGAAAACGCAAACAGAATGTGAAATACAATTAATTCTATTAGCTGTACTTTCCCAGTGGATCAGTGATAAAGCCGCACACTTACGGTTGTGTCAACACACAGCGTCAGCAGAAACAGAGAGGACACAGGATCCACAATGTCCAAGGCCTCTGAACTTAACTATTGTTTTTTAAATAGCATCTGGCAAGATAGACACTTTCAAATGCTTTTAAAGAAAAAAATCAATCATTAGGTTTTTCTTTCAAATTTAGACAAGATGATAAAGGCATGTATGCTGCAGTGCAGGTGGAGAGTGATAGCTCTGAAGGACGTGTTCCATTTGCTCGGATCAAAGTGACAACAACAGCACAAAGAGTGGTCACTGTACACAGTTTCATGTATCTACTGTGGGTGAGTTAGTGGAGGCCACATCTTTGTACCTACTCCTCACAATTATTTGCTTTAAGTAAAGAGCTAAATTTCAATTGCAAATCATCTTGGCACAAAATCACAGTTTTATTTACTATCCTTTTTTATTTGTCCTTCATTTACTTGCAACTCCAATGTAATTTCGTTTTCCTGTTTGCTATCCCTCTCCTCTTTGTCTCCTCTTTGACTATAACTGCAGAATATTTTCTTGTGTACAAAGGCCACATCTGTTTCAAACACAAATGTGCAGAACCAATGAGTAAATGTCCCTGAGTACTTGTATCTGCATGGATCTCTTGTTCTGTATTGATCTTTATTTAGCAACAAATAGCCCTGTGGCTGTGAAGAGGCATGGCACAGACTGTGGAAAACTGCACATTCGTCACTGTTGGCTGATTTAAAGCAACAACTAATTTCATTCTGTGTAGGTAAAGCAACAGAGCGGCTTGGTGTTGAGTGGCAGCAAATAATTGTGAGCTCTGGCTTTTACAGTGGTCAATCAAAGCTGGAAAATGACCCTCCATCACCTCATCTGAAGCCAGTCATGCACGCTAACTGGCTGGGATATGTTTATTCAAGTACCGAGAGCAGAATATTGGCTGCTGTCCTTGCAGCCTAGTTGAAGTGCTGTTGGAGTGAACTGTAAAAGAAAGCACAGTAACATTTCCACAATGTTAGCTATGAATAATCATCTTTCAGACTTGTTCAAGGATCTTGTAGAAATAGCCTGTCCCGATGCTGTGACACAGCTGCATTATCCAAGGTAACCGATGGCACTGTCTAGAGGCATGCCAAGTAAGTCGGCATAAACTGGGTTTTGAACACAGCAAGCACATTGCTCTTGACCCAGCCAGCCTATTGACCACTGAGAAGAATAGAACTGTGATTGGAAAGCTCTCCATTACCTGACCCGGGTCTTTGAGGAAAGGCGTAGAGGTGGACTCTGTTAAATCTTCCAATAGGGCTGAAGAAAAAGCCCCTGTCAAATCCTCTGATATAGGCTGAGCTTGCACCTAGAGGGAAGTGAAGGAATGATGAATGTTTTAGAAGCTGGCGCTCCAGGAACTGGGATTTTACAGGCCATCAGCACTGGGTTGAAATGGACCAGACAGTCGCCGGGGAGACACCAATCTCGGGAGGAGGAAATCTAGGCTGCACACAGAACGAGAGATGCAAGGCTCTGCTTGCACCACCGTTGCCTTGCCATTCTCGAGGGCTTTTAAAAGCTGAGAGTTGACGAAATTATTAATTATGGCCTTTTCTCTTGGAAGAAATACTAAGAAAAATATGTTCATATAATAAGTGCTAGTGAGGAGGACTGAAGGTCTGTAGTGAACTTTATCTGAATCAAGGGTGTAGGTTTGATTTAGAAAGTGGTGGGGACATAAATTTGGCAGGGGGTCCTCCCTCAGAAAATGTAGGAATTTTTCATTGCATTTCCTGCAATTCTCTGCCTGGCCTGGGCTCTGTCGCTCTCTCTCTCTGTCTGCCTCTATCTCTCTCTGATGCCTCCATGGACACTATGTAATACACTGTCACTGACAACCATATTGTGGCTCTACAAGATAACATTACAGCTCACAGTTAAAATGCTTACCTGGTCACCTCTTTCTCCTTTCTCTGCCTGGCCAGGGCTCTGTCGCTCTCTCTCTCTCTTTATGTCTGCCTCTATCGCTCTCTGATGCCTGTATGAACAACCACTATGTGATAAACTGTCAATGACAACCATATTTGTCCATTTTTGGTCTTGCACATGGGAGATAAATTGTTTTTTAACAATTACATCAGAAGGATGTGCTCAGTAAGATAACATTACAGCGCACAGGTCTCTCTCTGTCTCTCTGATACCTGTATTGACAACCACTGAACCAAGGGATAGACCTTAAGTTAAAAAACAAAAAAAGGTCACTCTGTTCATGCAATTAGAGTGTGCGATGGGAGAAATTGGTTTAAGACAACTCATAGTGCAAATTCTTACCTGTTCACTCCCCTTTTCTTTCCCTGTCTGGCCTGGGCTTTCTCGTTTTCTTTTTCTGCTAAGAAAACTCTTTTTCTTGATGTCCATGATGCTAATCCAGGCCGCTGAGTTAAGAGGAAATATTGCAGGAGGTTCACTCAGTCATCAGAAAATAATTAACTGTAATGTTAATTACATTAACCCTGTAGCCACACAGATGGGTTTTGAAAATGGGGAAGACAGAATAGCAAACTAGCAATCCTGGAAGAATTACTAATGCTCTCCTTGGTTGGTCAATGAGTATAATGCCAACACGAGAAGAACAAGAACACTTAAAGGTTCTATTTGTAAGAATTTATGAAGCAATTTACCTTTATGAAACATTTTTTATTGCCATTGAGTGAACCGGTTGTAATAGGGCATAAAAAATTAGACCTTTGCCTTTGTCGGTTGGTTATATCAGTCTGTGGTCTAATTTCTATGTGATGGACCCGAACCGGATTTTTCGCAAAATTCCAACAGAGATAACGTTTTTGTGCACTCAGTGCCTTGCCTCTCTCCCGCTAACGTGAACAAATGACCAGCATCTACCACAACAAAAACAGTGCTATCTGAGTAGAAACACCCTGCAGATATTAGCTTTCCAGCTAATGAGACAGCTAGCTGCCTCTGTCAACCACTACACATTTCATAACAAAACGCCCCTGCAATGACAAGTCGCCCACTCCTAAAACACACACAGCTAAAACATTATTTCCTCAACAAAGGAGCAGAAAACAAGCTCCAGAGCAATAGCAGAACATAGCTTACCCCTTTTGTTTTTCCTGTTGGTTGTCCAAAGGAGGTAATAAGCACACATTTCACAACAAAACAACAGTGTGTTGCTCCCTAGCCACAGCTCACTGAGCCTACTGGTGTTTAGTAAACACAATTGGTAAAAAAAAGTGGGTTGGGTCAGGTTTGGGTGGTTGATTAACAGCGGGTTGGGCAATGTGGATTGGCTCTACCAGCCAGAAGCCACAGCGCAACAGGAGCCTCTGTGTTTGTGTTTATGCAAAAAGACATCTGCAATAGTCTTGCACTGCTGCTCACTCATTAGCGAGCATGTGCGCAAGTGCGAGCAACAGGCTGACTGTAAGGGCCAGTGGTGTCACTTATGAGAAGAAATTTCTGATTCCTACATAGAGAACTTTTAAAAGTATTATTAAAAGTAATATTAATTAATATTAGCCAAGTCAAAACTGTGGCATAAAATCACCCCTGTCACAACATTTAGCTTGCTAGCTAATCACGATATCTGTTAATGTCAGCTAAATATACTAGCTATGAGTATAATGTCAATATGCCTAACTATTTTTGTATGTACAGTGCTAACCATAGTAAGACTATTACAATTCCTGGTCTGTAGTGAGTTAGCCAGCCCAGGAAAGCTATGTCTTTCATATCACTGAACAATCAACCTGTTTAATTTGATACTAGTACAATAATGTTATGATCACAGAAGGCAAAGCACCTGCGACACGACAGCCTGGATTATCTTGTGCTCTAGCCCCAAGCTCTCTCCTCTGACTAAGTACACTGTGCTGTTTCTGATTCATCCAAAATGCACTCCAGCAATCACACTGCTGCATTTAAAAGAGGCGGTAACAAAGTGAACAAACACCAATAGAAACTCTGTTTCTCATCCAGCAGGAACAAGAGGGAGTTAACCCTTTATAGAGCTGATGGAAATTATACTTGATTTGCAATTATGATATGCAATTAATATCAAATTAGTGGTGGCTGCAATTTTAGGTAATCAGAAAAGTGGTAGGGACACATCCCCAACATCCCTACCATAAATTATGCCCATGATTTGAATTAGGCAGTTTTGTCCTCAGTTTAAACTGATCTACTAATCAAAAAATAAAATGTAAATTGCCGAACAGTTAGAAGAGAAGAGATATTCAGATACAGTATTTAAAGTTTGAAATTATTCCTGTTTTACTGTCAGCTAGTTATAGTCATTTTGTATATAAAAGCCAAGCTTTTATATTGCAAACTACCTGACTATACAATACAATAAACAGGACAATATATTTTTCTCCATCTAAAGCACATCAGTGCCATTGTCTCACTTTAATAGAAATCTGATAAATTGATGTCTCATTTGCTGAAAATCATGCCAACTCCTTAGAAATAGCAGATCATCTGCTGCTTGTGTAACCCCTACAAATGTCCAAGAAATATAACTGTGATTCAAGACTGTATGATACAAAGCGGTGATGCTCTGAAAAGGCTGTCGTGAGAGGAGAGGAGAAAAGAAAAAATGAATGACCTTGAGCAAGTCCTTGATCTTCGATGTATTTTCTTTCCCTTGGTGAAATTGCTCCACTGCACATCCTTCTTAAATTTTTCAAGGGGTACATGATTATGGCTGCCACATATTCACTGAGTATATGCACTGCACAGTATATTGGCCCATGCCTCCTTATTAAATAGGCCTAATTTCCTAAGGTATGGCTGAGCTAAGACATCCTTGTACCCTTAGGTCATTCTTTCTGAGAAAGGAAACAAAAACATATAGACTTGTTCTTTCTATTTACACTCTCTTCCCTCTCACTCAGTTTTCCCATGTTTCATTGTCTTGTCACATTTTGCCTCTCCATCTATCTGTCTCTCCCCCTCGCTCGTACATTCTTCACTCACTCACTTCTTCACGCACAAAAAAGCATGTCTTGGCTCTCAAAAAATTGTGCCCATGCTCTAAAACTGAAACTGTCCTCAGCCTTTCCTTCACTTGGCTGATGAAATATTTAGACAACATTTCTGTTCCTATTTAATTGCATGTCAACATGTCCTCCATGCAGACTCAAACTGGTCTGTGGGGTTAGAAAGGAAGGCTACAGTCTGTCTGGGGTCAGTGGTGTTTTACAATACCCAGTAGAGACTGGGAAAGGATGGGTTAAGCATGAGAATGTTGAGTGTGGGCATGTCAGTTGCAACAACACCATAAGAAATTCATAGGTTGTGTTTTAGCCTACTGGGATAAAGTTGCCCTTCAGATGCCCTTTTCCTTGAAAGTCCATCCAACCATCTTGCCATTTTTCACATACAATAATAACATTGTAGCAGGATGTTTTGCATGTGGTGCATTGATTGATAAGCAGAGATGCTGCAGGGATGACATTCATCTATTACAGTATATGTAGACTCAGTCGGGGGCTATGTACGTACAGTATGTGTGTTTTTTTGTGCTTGTGGCTTCTAGAAAAATGAACCTGCCCAGCTGTGCAGCATGTGTTACCCCAGGTGATTCATCGATCAGTGATATGGCAAAGTCTGCCTCACCGGTGACTGTCTAGACATGGCAGGGTGATGAAGAATACAGAGATAGACAGATTAAAGAAATAAGATTGAAGAGAGGTGATGAATGTGCAAAAGGGCAACACAACAAAGTCTGGTGTTTGAGGTGAGTCTAGACAGTCCACATGTAAACTCTATGTGCATTACTGAGACAGACAGGCTGACTGATACATGCCTATATAATTATTCACAATCACTGCAGTTCCTCACCTCCCACTGTGTGGCCCTTTTCTCACACAACCTCCTGCTGCACTGGTGAAATCCTGAGTACTAGCAAACTATGAAACATGTAATCTCAACACACGATCACAGAGTGCACCAATGTCTGCTGTGGAGTGGTCTGATCTGCTCGATACGAGGCAGGGAGGGGAAAAGGGAGTCAGAGGAGAGGAGAGAAGAGAAGAGGAGAGGAGAGGAGAGGAGAAGAGAGGAGAGGAGAGGTGGGGAGAGCTGTCAGAATCAAAGGAGGTTTTGTTGTAATTATTTGCCCCATCAGGAACATGGCTGATATGTGCTTTAGAAATCTGACCTGGGACCTGAATCACACTGCTCTTGCCCTCCAGGCAGTCTTGCTGGCTTGGAGAGTGTTTAAGATCCTGAGTAGCCCACCAGAGGATGAGTGGGATGCACCCATCTATGGACTCATCTCTGTAAATGTCAAATCATCACCTTCACACATCATTCTGAACCATAGGTCACCCACCATCCATTCCCATTACCCTCCTATATTAGATTCCCATTTGATTTGATGGGAGCTTTTTTGAGAAGAGAGAAAGATCCACTCTCCAGACACCAATTTAAAGAGGCAAAGCAAAGAAATCAATTCACAAACCGGAGACTGCAAACTGAATTATTGGAATGGTGAGCCTGGTGGTGGTAGGGATCAGCAATGAGAGCCGGTTTCACACCTATCCATATCAAAGGCTTTCAGGGCAGGAGAAGGAGCTGTGAGCTCCTGAATAGTAGCGAGGGGATCAGTGATGATTAAAGCTAACCTGGGCATAGCAAGACAGCCATACAAGAGAACCTTGTGGAACTCACGCTTACGTTCCTGATTGATTTTCCAAGCTTCAGGCTCTGGAATGTCCACTTGCTTCTTGGGTGCTTTAAAGGCAAAGTGAAATGAGATTTTGATGACTATCATTCTTGTCTTGACCAGTATAGAAGAGAGGGGCTACTTTCTTTTCACTGTCTTTTTTAATATTTATAATAAGTTATAGACGAGTTGCACTTGGCCCATTTTCTGGACTGATTTCATTCTGACTATAAAAACATTTAGTATGCACCAATCTTTTATTTAAAGCTGCATTTACTGATTTCTTTGGCCACCTGGGGCAGCAGAAGCAAGCTATAAATGCAACACAGACATATTATCACCTTTTAAGTTGATATGATAAATGAAAAAAAAAAAGAGCAACTCTGTGGAGCTGAGGGGAACTGCAGAGTCGCCCTTTTCACACAAACTATCATGTGATCCAATGCTAATATAGGCTAAGGTTAGGTTTAGACACAAATAAACCTTGTTTGGCATTTTTAAAACTGCAACTGTATCTGATATTTATTTATGTATTTGCAAGCACTGGGTATTGGTGTATTAATCACCATTATATCATGTGTGATGTTTGCACTTGATGTGCTTCATGAATCTGACAGTTATAATCATCTGCCCAAAATTATTTCACACAGGAATATATGTGTGCATATTAATGGAGCGTCATGCCTGCTGGAGAACCTCAAAGCTCTTAGTTGCCCTCCCTCCTCACTCTCCTTCCACTGGTGGCAGGCTACCCGTTGCGTTATGTAAATCATCTATGATTTGACACCGCCAGCCATAAATCTTCATTAGTGGGTAAAAATAAGAGAAAGAGAAAAGATATTTTCTGATTCTTTAGAGCTGTTTTGTTGTGTAGAGGGATAGGTCTGAAGTCATGGTGCAAGCACTAATCTGCACCTTGGAACCAAATAAAGAGTATTATTGATGGCTTTTACCCTAATTTAAATAAAAATGCAACCCCAACCCACCCCCCCAACCCCCACCCCCCCCACCCCATTCATTTCTCTCCTAGACATTGTTAGATGCTCAGAGCTCATTAGCTACCAGGCTAGGGTAGGAAAACAGACTCAAAATAATTTCTCATTTTTCTCTCATTTCTCATTATGTAGCTCACTGGGCTTTAGAAGAAGTCTTTTGAAAAAAAGCACTGGATGTATTTACTTAGCTCTTAATAAGATAACAAGCATCGTCAAAGGTCCACTTATTGATATTATTACAGCATATTTAGGCACTCGGGGTAAAATGCTATAAAAATAGATCACATGTATATTTTATTTATTTGCAATGAGAAAGAAATGCACTCTGACTGAGTGTGACATCCATCACTGCATATTTTAAAAGTCATAACACATTCAAAAAGAAATTAGCTGGCCGTGCATTAAAATTGTCTGGTAGATGCTTAAAAATAGGCACGCTGAATCATCCTATTGACACTGTTGTCCCACCAAGTTAGATAGAGCCTGGATCGGGTGTAGACATTCTAAAATGCCAGCCTATCTCCTTTTCCATCTTTCGGAGTCCTTATTCAGTGCACACCAGAGGAAGTCGATTACCCACTGATACAGTGTGAGGATGTGTAGCCTATCACAGAAATTTTTTCAAGGCATCCATGATTTGAGAACTGACGACGTATTATGTCAGCACATTCCCTTCACACTGTATATCAGTGAATACTATTCGTCTAAGTTTCACTCTATCTCTCTTGAAACATTTAAAAGTGGAGACACTGCAGAAATAGCTCCGTGCCGAATGATGTTTATCACGAGCAAGCGTTTCAGTGCATAATCCATAGGGCCATTCTTGAGAGTATTGTGTGAGTGTATGTGTGTGTGTGAGTGTGTGTGACATTTCCATCCTCTGAGTATCAGATTCATCTCATCTCTCTTCATTACCATTACACATCCATCCACAGTGAGCTGAACCCCTGGCTGTGGTACTTCACAGAGTATTACTCCACAGTCCCCCATCTGCCATGGCAACTTCTCCGTGCCACTCAGGCCCAATCTACCCATATTACTTCCCCTCAGGCTTCATTTAAGTGTGACTGATAGGGCCAACACAGGGAAACAAACAGCAGGCCTAACTTCCAATAGGATTAGGGGCTGCGAATCACCAGCACAGTCTCTCTCTCTCTCCTTTCCTCTCTCAACAATAGTCCAGCTCAGCCCATCTGCATGCATGTAGGAGTGACTTGAGGGAAGCTGCTGTGGCTGAAATAGACTTGAATAAATATGGGTTAGAATGAAAATCTCAGAGCCAAAGCAGATTTTTATTAGCTGGTCAACAATGCTAGTGGGTCAACAGCAGACATGGGGGATACTGTAACAAATGTAGTAAAACTGTTAGTGTGGAGGGAGGAGGACCACTTGCTCGCTCCTCTGTTATTCACTCACACCAGTGATGCCATGTTACAGAGGAAGAGCATGCTGTTACAAAACGAGATTGGGGTTAGATTTCACAAGGCTCCTGAGTGGTCTCACTGTACAGCCCAGTGCTGCTCAGTTATGGGTCATTAGGAAGGACTGCTCCTGACGTGCGCCTCACCAGCCCATTACCTGGCCGCCTGGTGCAGGCTGCTGGCTAGTTGAGCCTAAACACTGGTGGAGAGGTTCCTAGCCTACACAAGGTACTGTATGCTATAGAAAACACAGCTGTGAGCAATGAAAGAGAATTATTTTTACATGGGCAGGAGATAAAGATATGATGAGGGAGGTGGCTTTTACCCTCTCTGGCACTTCTAGTTTACATAAATCATAATAATTGTCATTGTAATTTAATAAATGATACTTTATTGATCTGCATTGTGAAAGTTAGAAATAGAGCAGCGCCTGTGGAGGTGGTAGAAAGTCAGTCTATTGCTCAAGGTCACTTTCACAGGGCAGCTACTGGCTTACAGTTGGGCTCGAACAGAAAAACTGAAGGAAAACAGGTACACATTGTCTGTGATCTCACCTAAAAGTCTTGTCATTTGGAGTCATGCTCTTTGTCGCTCACTTTGTCAGTGATCTCAAAATTTTGCTCAATGGTCAAGTCTAGATGGAGCTGAGGAAAGTGGATTGACAAAGTGATAACCAGGGAGACTTTTTACATGAACCAACACACTGATAAAAGGGTACAAAGTTTACCATAAAAGAAAGAGACAGTATTCATTTACATGTATGAAACCTTAATGGTTATTTGGGTGACCAAGTGCATGATGTAAAGTCAGCATGATTTCTCTTTTACTAGTTTTAAGTATTTTGATAATTTTTACTCCCTTATTCCTCAAAAAGAGTCGATATTTTTACCCAATTTTGGTAAAATATTACATCTATATATCGTTATACTTATATATTAGTTACTCACCGAGGAAATAGGGATTTGAACCTTTTAGTAATTGCTCATACAGTAACACTTAGTAAAGAACATTTACATTTTAACAAAGTTGCTGTTTAGTGGGATTTATAGTCCTTTCATCTGAGTACTTTCTTTGCTCTCCCTTATAGTGCCTACAGTCACAAACTCTTCTTCAGGGGCAGCATAGACAACAGGGATCTGCATGATGTGTGCTGAGTGTGATTATCTCAGACAGGCTCCCCGTGAAGCATAACAGAAAATGTAATAGGTGAGAAAAATAATGCTTTCTCATCGTCGAGATTCCTACGTGTATTTTATGGTGAGAAAGGTGTGCAAATGCTGAGAGAACAAAGGTTTTGTTAGCTGTAGGTGTACCAGTAGGAGTTGCATGAGGGGAGTAGAATTACTAGTTGTATTTTGAGCACAGGATGGCACAACTTTATAAATATTGTAAAAAAAAAAAAAGAAATGTGTACAACATATGGCTTATCTTTACACCAGCGAACTAATCCATGTGAGTAAATCTATGAACTGAGAATAATATTTATCAGAGAAAAAACGTACTTTACAAACTGAGTGCAGTTTGATGGGTGGATTCTATCAACTGCATCCAAATTAAGTCTCTCCATGGGGGCAACTGTTAGTAAGTGTGGGTTTCAGGGCTCCACCTCTCCTCCCCTGCTGAGTTCATGCATGATTGAGGTTAGTTTTCTTCCCAATTCTGTATTTTCTATTTTCATTATTGAGAGAAAACAAATCCAAAAACAGCGAGTGAAATTTTTGTCTGTCCTGACAGCTTATAAAAACTGGTGTATGGACTTCACCCAATTTACAATAATCAGTTGCAAACCAATTATAGTGTTTATTTTATGTATAGTGATCCATATTTACCACATTTACCAGCTCAGAAACATTTTAAAAAATATTATTTTGTTGGAGCCAGACTTTAGGAGCCTTCAGATGAAGAAATGCATTTTGCAATTTGTATTTCCTTTAATATTCAGAAGTAACAGTTATTGGTTACTTTCTACACCACCTGCCTAAACATCCCTTTACCTCATACAGCCCATTCAGATATGCACTATATTACTTTTTAATGAATTGTTTTTCCATCCCAGTGACTTGCACAAGCACCTTTTTGGACAGAAAGAGCTCTGAGCTGATGATGATGAACTATCCATTAATAGGAGGTCAGCAAGCAGGAAATGAGCCTTAATATAAACCAGATTCAAATGAAGCTTTGCAGTTAATGCACTGGACAGACTGTTTAATGTCTTTTATTGACACTGTTATTGTCATCAATTATTTATTTATTGAGAGCAATCTGGCTTCAGAGTGTGGGTTCAAACATCGAACACTGAAATGCAGTCTGGACAACAAATTATGCACTACATGCTTAACATTATAATCGCTAATGTAACTGAATCACTTGAGCTTTTAAATTAGCTTTCAATTTTATGTTTCTGCCTACAAAAACTACTGGAACACTGTGACAATTTATTCAGATTCAGAAATAATAGAGTGAATAGACAAATAGAAACCTTTATGGATAAAATGAATAAATGTCATGAATTGAATTTAATTTCCGTTATCTTAACACGTTATAGCTCTCACTAAAATGCTCACATGTGGAGTCAGCTCACAAATTAGACTAGAATTAATGAGACAGACACTGCAATAAAATATAAACTGGGCAACACTTTGGTATGGAATGTGTGGCAACCTACGGGCCATTAGAGGCAATTATGACCAGCCTTAAACATATTATATCTCCTCATCAGCAAATTATATTACTGCATTATTGATGGCTGGATGATTGGATGGACAAATAGGCGGGTGGGTATATGTAATATCTGCATTGTTGTAGGTTTCCATGTTTCTTTTTCAGTGAGGCCTGTATACAAATATAAGAAAAATGAAACTGACCATCACTCAGCTGGAATATTAATATTTCCTTATACTCCTTTTTCCTCACATCACACACCAAAAATATTGCCTTTGCGATACATGCTGTTAAGAGCCACTTTCCGCTGACATACGTCATGCTATCATGCTTTAAGGCTTCAGCTCTATCCTCTTGACCCTCATACTATGCAGCCTGGAACTGACTACACTGGTTCAGTGTCTCTGGTGCAGTTTGAGGATTATCTTTGAATTATTGTACTGTGTAACAACAATGAGGCTAGGTATTAAGTGGGTTCATGAGATTCCTGCATCTCATATACTTTCTGATTAAAGTAGTGTGAAGATGCAGTGCAGAGACTTCAGTATCACTCTGTCTAAAAAGAGGAGAGGGTGGAGGGACCGGATAATATGCAATACTTGTCAGACACTAAATTATTATTTGTCCCTGTCTTTGCATTTTAATTTCATGTATAATGTATTTCGACAAGGAAAGTGATTAAATTTGACATTGCACATGTGCCAAAGGTTATGAGAAAATTCTTTCTGATTTGACGAAAGTAGGAAGAAAAAAAAAATCCAATAAAGCTTAGCCGTGCCCCAGAAAGAGAAGATGTTAAACCGAGGCTGGTTTTTCATTTAGACTCTACCTCTTTCTCTCCCTCCCTTTTCCTGTTCCCTTATTACCCTGCAGCTCAGAAAGGAAGGGAAATGATTTGGCTTGAGCCAGCAGAGTAGTAAGGACAGGCAGACTGAGACCTATAGCAGGGGTTGTGTCTGTGTTTGAGGCTGAGCTAGAACAGGAAGATCTAAAATGGAGGGAAATATTTTTGTATTCATAATTCATTTCAAGCGTCCCTCTAGCCTCAAATTCAACTGCAGCATCACTGCATAGTATGTTTGTTTCACTCTAGCAGCACGCTCATAAAGATGTTGCTGTGTGTGTGGTTATGTGTGTGGCCTCACGTGTGCACACGGCTGTGGATGCTTGCAAATGTCCTGTCCCTTGCGGGTGATGTGAGGACTGTTTCCAGATGGCTGCCAGTGAAACTCAGTCTTAATCGTGGTCCACACCTGTCCACTCAGGGGTAATGAAAGCATCCCACTTCTCTCTCTCCCATTTGATGTCTCCTTCCACTATCCCCCTTGTCTCTCCCCCACACCTCTGTCCTCTGTCACTCCCCATGTTTTTCTCTTCCCCCACTGGTGCAGGTGAATTTTTTCCGGTTCTCGCCCCAACCCCAACGTCCCGACGGACACCTATTTGCCTCCGCCGTGACAGGATTGCGACCATAACTATTCATCACCTTATTAGCGCTGACATTAAACTGCATTTGTTTACCAAGTCCCTGTCTATACCATCTTAATTATGTGAATGAAAATGTCACACAGTGGTTGTTCTTCAATGGTGTTGCAGAGGGAAAATACTACACCTTCCGAGAAGCATTAGCGCAGACTGAAGGTGTGAAATGAGCACAGAGTCTCCATGGAACCCCAAAGATGACAAACATCACAAACAGGCTTCTCTGATTAATCAAAAGTTTAATCACATACATAAATAAATAATGGAATGAGTTAAATAATGCAAACAGATAGAGCTTTTATGCCTCCAGTCACTCGACAAAAAAATGAAAGGGGACACACACTTTTTGTGTTTTTTTGTTATTTTTATACTGTTATGATGTTGGATGTCTATGTTAAACATGGTCAAAGGTCCAAAACTGGAGCTGAACGTATGTAAAAATGCTCCCTGCAAGTCAAAAGCCAGGGCTTCAGCCTGTACTAAACACTTTGCAATGCTACCTCTACTTCCTCCTCAAGATGACATCAGATTTTTCGCGCTAAGGTTTGTTGCTAAGATTGTTCCATAGGTTGTTCGCATCGTCTACCCACATATTTCAGATCAGATTCAGGTTTGAACATGTATGGATGTATAAGACAAGTTTCCATTTCGAGTAAAGAACGAGAAAAAGAAGTGAAATTCTGCTACTACTGTTTGTTAACATAGCCTCCACAAGTTGGCCGAGACACAGCTTTCAGAAACTAACCAATCAGAATAGAGTGGGATTATTGGTAGGCAGGCCTTAAAGAGACAGTAGCTAAAGCGACCTGTTTCACACAGAAATTGAACTGAGGGGCTGCATAAAGAGCCATTATAAGATAAATAGGAAGTTTTTTGAACTGTAAATCATCCAAAGATATTCCAGTAGAGCCCCGGAACATAAATATAGACCTGGAAATGTTCATGATATCTCTCTTTTAAGAAATAATCTGTTTAACTTTTGCATGTATTACTTACAGATATTTTTTACTTCTCCTAATGCTCAGCACTCTGTAATTTCTTAGAACTTATCCATTTATTTATGTGACTTTTCCCCCATGCAACATTTCACAATTTCTTATCATACAACCAACAAGTGAGGCAGGTCTAAAATGCCTGGGCAGTATTAGCAATAAGCTTGATTTATGCAGCAGTGAAGCAACCAAAAAGCTGTTTTGGCAAATGATAATGCCCCACAAACTGCTGGAAAGCTTTTACTGTGACACATCTGCAAATACCGAGCTTAGCCACTGACGGCTTACTCATTGCTTGAGAAAACTAAGAAAGTGTAAATCTATATTTGGACTTTTTTTTTGGTGCATCTTCCTCCAACAGATCTGCTGGAAATATTACATTTATGAAGTACTGTAAAGGGTAATGGTTCAGAAAACAGCAAGGCTCCTGTGTTTTGGATAAATGTAAAAGCAGGAAGCAAAACTCCTAATGACAGCACACTATACTTTACACATGAGCTATAACTGCCTATGCATTTCAGACAGACAGACTCCTCTTATTACCTCAAAGACTGAGATGAAGATAATATGATAAAGTTATGTGAGAGACAATGGGAAATAGAAAACTGATTTAAATGCAGGCAGTAAATGTTAATTAATTTATGCTATGGACTGTTTTGGGGCAAATAATTAAGAGAATTAAAAGCATTTTTCACAAACCATTTGCATTATTTAAATCTCCCATTATGTATTTATTCAATTATGCTTTCAATTCATTATTGCCTTAGAGAGACATCTGCCATTTTAGAGATTGCAAAAATCTCACCTGGGATTTTTATTGATAATTCATTCATTGTAATAAATTTTCTTCTAGGTAGCACCTTTTAGTGTATATCAAGGTTGGTATTTCTAGTCCCTTGAAGGACATCATTTGAATTTCAATTTGACTGCTCTACTGCATAGCCAATTATAAGATGTTATTACCATTTTTTTATTTGATGGCACATGCTCTACATGTAAATCATGGTTCTACAAACAAGACATTGCCATCTGACAAGACAGTGTGTCCAAGAACATCTTGAATAGCACAGCATAAAAATAATTTAAACGGCTGTTTCCTGTGACCATATGCATTTGTCCACAGTCATTTCTGCCCCATTTATATTCAATAATCAGGTTTCCATTATGATCAAAGACAATCGCTTCTTCCCACATATAACCATATCATCTGCCTGCGGACGTGAGTGGAGCACCAATTACCCCCAGGAGCTATACATAGAGGGATCCAAATGTATGTTAAACCAATTTTGACATGTCTTTGAGCTTCAGTGTGTATCAAGGTGGTTAATACCGTGACAATAATGACTGATTCCTTTCTAAACGAGAACTAAATGAGCTGGTGTGCTTGGCTGATCCGCTGAAGAGAAAAGAGCAGGTTGGCGGCTGAAAGGTACTGTAGCTCCTGGTGTCTGGGGACCAGCTGTAAAACTTTTTGGCTGTGGTGGTCCTCTGGGGCTCTGCATGCATTACTGAGCACTACTGTGACCTTTATGTTCACTGTAAAAGGCATCTAACCAGTACTGTAAATCAAGTGAATTACACGCTTGTCTATATATCCCTGAATTATTCTCTCTTCTCTGTTGCTGTAGCATTGTCTTCGGGTCAGAAAAAAAGGAAAGGCCTGTTTGTTATTTTATGAGGGCTTTGAAAAGCTCCTTCTAATGAGCAATATTGACCCCCTTTAGCTTGAGACTATATCTGTCTAGAAATGTGACTGGCCTTCACCTCGTGTGAGCAAGCTGTGTTTTAATAGTGTTAATAAGCGGAGAGTGAAATGCCATCTGTAAAGTAGCCATTAGTAAGGCTGTCAGCTCCAGTCCAGCAGGCCTGCACCAGCCTTAGTTTAAATGTCATCTGTTGGCTGTACACACAGCCCACGACAGACTGAATAAAATCTCTGCCAGTCCAATGAGGGCATGGTATAATATGGCCTCTGACACAGCAATCAATAGGCCTTGTCTGTGGAGGGAATACTGTGTTCCTCCCACTGCCCAGGTGGGACAAGCAGAGCCATAACCAGAATGCTGTGCCAGGCAGGGTGGATTACAATAGGCAGGTTGGGAAGGAGGCACAATAGAAGCCAAGGCCATACTGAGTCACAGCTTACTGAAACAGCAAGGCCCGTTATGGCCTGTCTCGCATTTACTCTCTCTCTCTCACAGACCACACACCCATAATGCTGACACATGTATGTAGGGATTTCCAGGCATAATCTGCCCTGCTTTCTGCAGTGCTTCATTGCCAGTCCCATCTTTTCTGGTTTCCTCCCTTACACTACTGAAAATATGCAGCCGTACACAAGCATATGCACGCTCATGCTCATACTGTCGTCCTAACTCTTTCATCACTTGGTTCATCCCTTGTCAGTGTTGTTTCGCCACTGTCACCACTTGTACCCATCTCTCCAGCTGGGACCCATCCATCCTGACAATCCCTCCCATCCATCTCAGCCTCTGACTGGGAGCCAGGAGGGATGAGTTGCCTGTCAGCAGAGGACTTGGTACAGGGATTCATAACCTCTTCAATGCCCTCTCAATTTCCCCTCACTGTCTTGTTTCAGACAGGACCTCTAAAGTTTCTGTCAGAGCTCCATGGCCAAAGCACAGTCAGACTCAAAAGGCTGTCCATGTGGAGGACTGGGTCTCTTGGCTCGGGCCCACATACACAGAGAGAAAAAGACAGACAGACAGACAGACAGACACAACGCGAACTCATCTTGATAGATAGATCCTGAAAGACAGAGATAAAGCATATGGACTTTATGACAGCATATATATATACACGTTGAAGATCTAAGTTGGGGGTGACTGGGAGAAGGACATTGCAGAGGAGCATGAGGACAGCTACGATGGAGGATGAGTGGCAGGATAGAGACAAGGCTAGTAAACAGACAGAGACAGATGAACAGATGATGATAGATGACGGACAGCAAGATACAAGAGGGAGTGCTTACCCTGTCCTAGCCTGTCTCTGCCCTGTCTGAGAGGGTTAATGTAAGCTGCACACCAGCACTTTAATAATACACCAGCCATGGAGTTAAAATGGATAAACATATAAAAGATTCATCAACCTGTCATAGAAGAAGGCAGTCGTGTGTGTGCATGTGTATGTGTGCGAGTGCAACCTTGCATAGTGACCTGCAAAGTGTGTCCTTTGATGTTAAACATCGCAGAAACTACAACATAGATATCACAGTGTTCATTCCATACAAACAAGTTCCTCTCTAAGTCTCAAATTGACATAGGCTTAATAAAGTCAGCTTTTTCAGCTTTTGGGCCTGCTGATAAATAGCAAATGTAACATAACATTGATTAAAACTAGAGCTGTCAATGGTGAAGCATGGGGCCTCGGAACAGCTTGTCAAAAACAATTCACAGCAACAAAGAAAAATCTCAATCAAGGGATTCTTTCTTTATGGCAAACACAAACTACATCCATGCTTTGTCATCAACCCTGACAGAATGCAGAGCCATTAATAAAGATACAAATGCACAAACACATATGCAGGGTACAAACACACACACACACACACACACAGATGCCTTAACATATACTAAGTGAAAATAGTGCTCAGTCTGGCTCCTTTGAAAGCTTCAGTGCTCTTACAGTTCAATTAGTGGGGCCAAATCCATCTCTTGTCCAACTCTCAGGAGGCCTGTCAATCTCACAGTCAGGACCTGTCACTGCCCTGCTTTCAGCCTGACAGCCCACTACACACATATGCACATACTCACATCAAACATATAAGTCAAACACACACATATACATGTGCGCCAAGGCTCACATGTTACTCTCCTCCCTACTACTACTACTACTACTACTACTACTACTACTACTACTACTACACACACACACACATATATACACACACACAAACAGGCTAACTGGTAACACTTTACAGTAAGGGTATATTAATTAACATTAGGTAATGCAGTAATAAAAACCAACTAACCATTAATTAATACAATAATAAGCATTAAGTAACTCTTAACAAATGTCTCTTGTTAACATTTATTTAGGTTTTACATGTTAATGAAGGTATTAACTAATATTAGTAAATAGTTTATAAAGATGTTAATTAACATGTATGTCATGAGAAAACTGTTTAAATAATAAAAGTGGACAATAAAATGATTGTCCACTTACTTGTCCATCCTCCAACTTGTGACTTATTTTGGGTAAAAGTTGAGATCAGTGGACACACTCCATGGTCTTCATGTAGATGTTTTCTTGTTCCTTTATCTTCATGTAGAAAATTAAATTATAGCCGAACCTATAAATTATTTTGCATGTTATACTGTGTAAGCATTACTTAACCATAGTTGGCCATTAATGAATGCTCCTTGTGACCCTTATAGTAAAGTTGAAACATGTATCTCTTAAGTAACCCTTTATATATGCATGAGTGCTGAAAAAGCATTACTTAATCATAATTAACCATTTATCAATGCTCTTTGTGACTCTTGTTAATTTGAAACAATCACACAGCTATTAAACATTAGTGAAACATTTCCAACTGGAAAACAGTTCATCATGACAACCATCTGCTATCAACATGAGTCATTCCAAATTTAAAAAGATGAAGACTTGATGCTACAGGTTAAAAGAAAATGGAATTATATTATGTAGACAATTTAACAATTTTGATGTTCTCAGAAATGAATAACGCAAAAGTGATTTAACAATTTCACTGTTCTATGAAAATAACAGAAAAAATGCCACTTGCATGTTATTTTGAAAACTACATTTTCAACTAAAATTGAAGAGCCTCCAAGTGGATTTAACCATGAAAAACGTTTTGAGTAGAGGGGATCTCTAAAAATGGGGACCATACATTTTACCATATATGTTCTACAGTGTTACTAAGTAAGACATTACAATTTACAGAGTAAGTAAACTGAAACTGTACTGTAAAAGAAAGCAATGTTTAATCCCATGGTATTACAAAGTCCTTACCACATCCTTTCATCAAAATGGATGGTTTCCTTTCCCATGCAATATAGATAAACTTGTACCATATATTCCATAGTGTTACTAACTAAAACATGACATTATCTTGAATAACTACACTGAAACAAGAGAACTGTCAAAGAAAGTTACACTTAATGACATGGTAGTTAGATTGTACTAAAAAAAGTGTGCTTGTAATGTAAGGATCATCAAATAAATGTGATAATACAATGTAACAATATGTACTAACAAAAAGCTTACATTGTTATTAACATGTCAATATATAGATCTATTATACACTTAAATGAAACTGGGTTCAAAGAGACAACTCCCTACTGTATTACTTGTATTCAACTTAGGCTATGAAACTACTTTGTTCACCTGGGCTCTGAGGAGTTCAAAGATCAAGTGGTTAACAAAACAGTTGGCAGGTTTACAGTGCATTCAACATTTCTCTTACAGTTTACTAAAATTAAAAAAAAACACAATGAAAAAAGCTCTTGTAACTAGAAATAAAATAAAATAAAATAAAATGTCCTTAGTGTCTCTCTTTTTTTTTCCTGAAATGTCTCTCAATCCGGGTAGGATAAATTGGTGTGTGATGATCATTCTTTATCTGCCAATTTTCTACAAATCCATTGTGTCAATCCTGTAGAATGGAATCCAGAGGCAGCTGGCTTCTGATAGTGTGTGCATATATATATACATACATATATATATATATATATATATATATATATATATATATATACATATATATATATATATACATATATGTGTGTGTGTGTGTGTGTGTGGATATCTCCAGACGGGTGACAAATTAAAGGAAAAACCTGAATTAATGAATGGAGAAACATAACAAATACAGATGCGTCCACACAGGTGCACTGCATCATACAGTAAAGCAATTAACAATCATGCATTGTGGCATGTATAAAAATGCTGAGCAGGCCCAGTCTGAACACCTATGGGAGATTTTGGACTGATGTGTTATACAGCACTCTCCACTGCCATCATCAAAACACCAAATGAGGGAATATCTTTTTGAAGAAAGGTGTTCATCCCTCCAGTAGAGTTCCAGAGATTTGTAGAATCAATAGCGCATTGAAACTGTTCTGGCGGCATATGGTGGCCAAATACCTTACTGAGACACTTTATGTTGGTTTCCAACATAAAGTTTCACGTGTCATCCATCTGTATATATACACACACACACACCCACACACGTATGTGTGAATAGTTTCCTCGCATGTACATATAAAAACATTGCACCTCCACTATCACTGAAGCAGTGGGAGGCCTGGGCTCCCCGCTGTTTTCCTGCATCAAGACAGTCCCATCGAGGGGTGATGGAAAACAGCGACACATGAAGTGTGTTCCTTATGTCCAGTCTATTCCGCAATTTAGTTTTCATTGCATTCATTGCAGAAAACCCTGCTTTGCAGAGATATGATGTTGTAAATGGAAGTAATATTTTTAGTGATTTCGTGGCTATTTGAGGATATTCAACTTTGACTT
Organism: Thunnus maccoyii; assembly: GCF_910596095.1. Taxonomy (NCBI): domain Eukaryota; kingdom Metazoa; phylum Chordata; class Actinopteri; order Scombriformes; family Scombridae; genus Thunnus; species Thunnus maccoyii. The sequence goes on from NC_056538.1 coordinate 23,427,781, forward strand.
TGATCCAGAATGCCAGTAGAGATGTTACATCAAACATACTTTTCAGCCCACTGTCATTTGCAAGCTCGAGGAGTTGATCTTCTTCTGGCACTGACATGGACGATTTGCCAGGGACATTCACAAAAGGGTCACGGATCCATTCCTTTGCACGTCTTGAGTCATCTGCGGTTGGGAAGTTATGGTCAAATTCTGTCAAAAGTGAAGCAAGGTGACTGTACACCAGCTGGGATAAGGGCGGTCCAGCCTCAGTCTCTCTCAAAATCCCAACTAATGTTGGGAACATGTCAGATATGCCCCTGTGCATATGCACTAGCCATCCCCACAGTCCCAGTTTGGCTTTGAATGCAGACACCAATCTGCCAACTTGAAGACAGTTGTCATTCTCCCCTGACGTGACAAATTGAGTACATTGAGCAGGTTGAAGATGCCACACAGGTAAGCGAGTTTTGCTATAAACTCCTTGTCACTAAAGTGTGCTGCCAGTGGTGACTTTTTTTCTGAAAGAAATCTCTGTAGCGGCTCTTTTGGCTCAAAAGCACTGGCCAGGGACCTCCCCCTGATAGCCACCTGACTCAGTGTGTAAGAGAAGGCATTTCCTCACACAGCTGGTCAAACAGACATGAATTAAGGGCGTATGCTTTGATGTAATTGATAACTTTCATAATGTCACTCAGTACACTGTTAAGGTCAAGTGACAATTTTCAGCTAGCCAGTACTTCTCTGTGTATGACACAGTGTGTAGACTGTATTCAGGCAGCAACCTCTTTGACTCAAGAAGTGAAACCAGACAGCAGTCCAGTGATAGCTGCAGCCCCATCTGTGCATATTCCCACACACAATGACCTGACATGTAGTCATTCAAAGACTTGAATAGTTCTGCATCAGTTGTGTTAGTTGGCGGCGACAGTGCACACAACATATCCTCATGCACATCATCTTGAAATATATATCGCACATAAACCAGCAGTATTGCCTTGTTTTTGACATTGGTAGATTCATTGACCAGGATAGCATACCATGGTGACTCATTAAGCCGCTCCAACAACTGTGCTTCAATGTCCTCCACTATTTCACCAATTCTCCTTGAAACTGTGGTATCTGTAAGAGGAACCTGTGCCATCTTGTTAGCTGCAGCTTCTCCCAACAGTTCACGGCACATGTCCTTGGCAGCAGACAGAATCAATTCTTCGCTGATAGTGAAAGGCTTCTTAGCCTTAGCAGTACCCCTAGCCACTAAATTCGACACTCTCAGGGCAGTAGCATTTGTAGAGGTGGTGGCTCCCACTTGCTTCTATCCTGCTTGCTCGTGCTTTTTTCGCTCAAAAAAGTCAACAGGTTTGTCTGTAAGTGCAGAGTGCTTGGACTCATTTTGCCAAAGCAGTTTTAGGGTTTCATTGCCTCATTAGACAGCTTGTCATACAAAAAGGTACGTAAAAGTATACGGGCACTAAAGGGTCAACTCCTCACAAGTCAGGCTGTTTTGACCCTTGGTACATCCTGTCAGCTCATCTAGAGAGTGTGGCCCTGTTAGCGCCAGATTTCACCAACTAAGAAAGAAAGGGAAGTGTGCGAAACTGCTAAAAACTCTGTTTGATAAATAAGCCTAAGTGAAGAAACACGTTATAAAACTCAGCTAGACTGTCAGTCTTGTTTCTTGAATGTTTAGAACTGTTTTGTCATATACCAAGGAGGATTGTGTTTTTTTTACTCTGGAAGTTTTGAATGCCTGCACTAGTGGCATAGTTAATAGCACAGCTGGCTTTGCTAGCTTAAGAAAATATGAGCAATTCAGTTAATTTGTGTGAAATTAAAGTAAAACCAGCCAGAGTATTTTGAACAGTACTACAAAATATTTTTGATGTATACAGTGTGTCCAAATGTAATTTTATTGGTTGTATTCATGATGAAGACAAATATTTGAATGTAGTTATGCTAACATTAGTCTAATATCTGCAAAAGTTATTGTTTTATCAGATCAGATTTAAAGGGATTATAACCTCATGTTAAATGAAAGATGTGGGAAATGTATTTCATTTATACAGTATGAGTAATGTCTTCCTTAACTGATACCAGATGAAGTTAATTTTTGGTGGAATACTATAAAATTAAGTCCCTAGACAATAGGATTGTGAAATTGTGTTTTTAGGAAGTGGATGAAATCTAATTTGAAAGTAGACTGTGCGATGATTTATATGATTTATTCTGTACTGTATATGCAGATGGGTTTTTTGATGACCCTGGATTTGTAGCTTGCTGGGACATGATGGTGAGCCAGGCCCAGTGGTGAAACGTTCTGAGGGAAACCTGGAAGTGGTTTACAGCTGCTTCAGATCCCATTCTACAGGATTGACACAATGGATTTGCAGAAAATTGCCAGATAAGAAATGATCATAACACACCAATTTATCCTACCTGGATAGAGAGACATTTAAGGAAAAAAAAGAGAGACACTAAGGGCATTTTATTTTATTTCACTTTATTTCTGGTTACAAGAGCTTTTTTCATTGTGGGTTTTTTTTTTCAATTTTTGTAAAATGTAAGTGAAATGTCGAATGTGCTATAATAAACCTGCCAACTGTTTTGTTAACCACTCCATCTTTCAATATTTACTCCTCAGAGCCCAGGTAAACAAAGTAGCATCATAGCCTAAGTTGCGTACAAGTGCTACAGTAGGAGGTTGCCTCTTTGAACCCAGTTTCTATTAAGTGTATAGTAGATATATATTAACATGTTAACAACAATTTAAGCTTTGTGTTGGTACATATTGTTACATTGTATTATCATGTTTATTTTATGAACCTTACATCACAAACACACTGTTTTAGTACAATGTAACTACCATGTCATTAAGTGTTACTTCATGAGGGTATTATTGTAGCAAAACAACTGAGTGACAGTGGAATTTGTAGTTGTAGAAAATAGTCACACACATGTATCAGTAAATTTGAAGTCACAGAGAAAAATAGTCACAGAGAGTTGCAACCTTACAGATTTTTTTTGAACTCCCACAAACACAACACAACACCTTCTCAAATAATTCAAATCCTCTTCTACAAATCATAAATTAAGAAACTGATATGCTCACATTTTTGCTGCAGTTGCTGCAGTGAATGTGGTGCAAAACGCATTCACACACCCATATCTAATAATGTGAAGTCATGGACAAAATTTGCACATTCGTAAATCAATATGTGAATTAATGCAATGAGAGCTGCACACCTGTAGAATATTTCCTTACAAATAGATATTTTTTCTTGGATATTTTCCTTGAACAAACACAATTCAATAACTACAGCTGCTTGAATCTGCTGTTACAAGTCTCAAATGCTGTTTTCTGGTTCCGTGCACTCACACGTTTGCACCGCATATTTCAGTTAAATGTGGAGCAAAAGTGATTTATGCACCTGTAAAGCCAGGGGCAGGCAGAGATCAGAGAACTTTTCTGGCCAATCAAAGGAACTCATTTGAGAAGGGTCCGGCAGCCGGACCTTATTGGTTTGTTTGGGTTCCTGTCCTTTCCCTTGGCACCCAAACAGAAAAAAATCCCAAAACTCCAGCCTCAAATCTCGTTTCTAATGTTACTCGACCGTTCCGACTCAGCAGAGTAGGCATCTGATGTCTAAGGCAACATGAGATTAATGGTGTTTTCTAACTCAGTGAGTGATTGGTCATATTTATTGGAGATTCCTGGAGCTGTGCAGTTATTTTATTTTCACTTCAGGTTTGTTTTATGCAAAACGGATAAATTATTAAATCAGGGTGCCGTGGGCTTCAATGTATTGTGGCTTGTTTACTAATGCTGGCTTTGTTTTTCCACCCATATGAGTTTTGCAATGCTGTTCGTGAGAACTGTTTATTGCAGTGTTTTTCAATCCTGGTCCTGGGGCACCCCTGCCCTGCATGTCTTAGATGTTTCTCTCTTCCAACACACCTGTTTCAAATAAATGGGTTGTTATCAGGCTTCTGCAGAGCTTGATGACGAGATTATCATTTGAATTTTATTGCTGCACTTTTCATGTATTTTTTTACCTTTTTTCTGGAATTAAAACTTGAATAATGTGTATTTAAGAAATTGTGATGATCCTGACTGATTATTGTGGGGTGGAGCTGAGGTCAATCTTATCGTTGATACCAGATACCCAATGCTATAGAGAAGGTACACCCAGTAACATCTAAAAGTAGACTGTTGCTATTGATTTAATGAAAAGAAAAATCATGATGATTTTCAAATTCTCACTTTCTACAATATCTGTACATGGTAAAGGTTAGGGACAGGTCATTGCTATGGTAAATATATTATGATTAAGGGCAGATAAGGGTTAGGAAACAAAAAAAAGCTGGTTAAGGTTTGGGAAAAATTGCACTTAATGTCTCCTGCATGAAAGACTGATGCTGTGCACACCCATCCACCACCCTGACCTCCACACTCTTACTTTGTTCTTGAGCGTTGGCATTTGATAGAAATCATGAGGAGCAGAATCTTCAAATATAGAAAAGTGCATGTTCTTGCCCTACTTATTAGTGAATTTAGTAGATTTTTGTTCCCAGCTGATAGCACCCTAAAGGAGATTGAATATAAAGGCGTCGCATAGAGCCCATTTCTTTCTTCATTTTCAGACTTTCAACCCCCTCACATATTCACAGTGCCTTCTCATCCTTCATAGAACCCTATATTAAGTCTATGTGCAGGGCCAGTCTTAAGCAAAAAAGATAAAGAGCCTGGCAAGTGAATTTCCTGTACTGCTTTCATCATGCCATCCTCCTCTCACACCAACAAAGACACAAAAGTAAAATATGTGTGGGTAAGACGGAAGAGAGTTCAGGGGGACACATTTGAGGGACAATAAACTGGATGGTGGCTGTAAACGTTATTGTCCCATTAATCAAAGCGACATCTCTCTTGCCCATCACACATGCTCATCTCCGGTGACATAAGTAGGTGGAACAGACTTCGAATGAACAGTTCCTATCAGCGGATGACAAAAGTGTAACTGACCCCTTGTCTCTCATCTATTTTAGGAAGCAGCAGTTGAGCCCGCGAGCTGTAATTTAGCCAGAGTAATGCATCTGCAATTTCACGCTGGCTTTTGCTGTATTTTGAGGACAATGAAGGCAGCATGTAAAAAATTAAATAGATAGACTCTTGTGTCATCATGGATTTGTTTAGGATTGTGGCTGTATTTAGAGGCTATTCAGGAGGATTGTGTTTAACAATGCTGCACAAGCCCTCTGCTGTTTTTCCAGTGAGAGGAGTTGCCAGAAAATCAATCAAGGGAAGCATGACTACAAATAAATATTTACATTGAACAGCAATCTGCCTGCATAAACACCACTTAATGGCCCAGAAGTAGAAGGCAGACATTATTTATTCCTAAATTACTTTTCCAATCTTGCAGACAGCAAAATTGTTATGTATATGTTCGCCGGTGTCATTTTCTTGGTTGCTGTGATGCACATTTTCGGTTTGATGCATTTTGAGAGAGCAAGGGAAGAGAGAGCCTGCAGACAAGTTATCCCTGATATTTTAAAATAAGCAATTAATGAACAAGTTGGCTTTCTGCAAGCCAGTGTGAAAGTGGTCAATTCTTCATATTAGTGCAGTTCCATGGTTGATGTAGGGCAGTGCTGCAGTCAGTTTTCTAAAGGGCTCTGTCCTCCAGGGATTTACCAAATACCAAACACATGCATCAGAAAGAGGAGAGGCCCAGTGAAAAATCTGAAAAATACTCATTAAAGATAGACTGGGAAAAAAAGCACATTCATCAGCAGGAGCAAGGCTTTCACACGGCAACTCCACAGAGCAACATTTTGTGTATTTTTCTGACTTAAACACGTTAGCAGCTCTTCTGACAAACCTTTCCTGCCCTGTGATTTGTTTCTCCTCTCATCCTCGCGGTCTGCCACCAACAATTGCATGCTCCCTCCTGGGGAGAAGTTCAAAGGGCTTTTCTGTCTGCCTTAGGGGCAACCTGGTACCCCATAGAAGCACCCTGTTATTTTGCCTCCTCCTGCTTTTATTGTGCCACCATGCAACAAACAAAAAGATAAATTAAAGCTGCATGCAGTGGTGAATGGGCCCTGGCACGTCTGAGGGAATGGCAGTCGTGGGATCACTACTGGAGGTCGGTTGGCATGGCTCTGAATTTTCAGACACTGTGTGAATGGGGAAAATATTATTTCCTGTGTGCAGTTTGTGGCGTTGGAGATGACATATTGGAAATTGTGTATACATTTGATGAACTATGTGTCATTTAGGCTTCACTTCCTGTTGCCCGTGGGCAATGGCAACTTACATAGATATACATTTTCATGAGTATTGGACATTGCATGTCGGAGATAACTATCAGAGAACACCCACTAATTATACATCATGTTGCTGTATATCATATGTAGACCACATAAATCAGATGATGTTTTTCACATAGGGCTGACTTCTATGTACTATGGAGCCCGCTGGCCACGCCCAGGCCCAATCACCACAGAATTTTGCAATTTTCACCAGTTCTGATGTGTTTGCCAATTTTCAGTCCCTTCAAAAATGCAGTGGCATAGGGGAATAATATAATCTTTACAAAAACAATAGATTCTTTGTACTTTAAGTGCCAGGGCCCAATGGCCCCTGGCACTTAAAGTGCCAGGCCCTAAATATCGTGAACGGGCCCTAAATATCGATCAGGCGAAATGACAAACCACCTGCTCCCACAGTAATACAAAAAACCTATGCACTGCACAGCTTTCTAATAAAAGAGGTTGATTACAAGAGCAGACTCTGACACAAGTACAAACACACACACACACAAGCGCTCATTCACACACACACACACAAGCACTCATTCACACACACACACACATACATAAGCAAACCACAACACAAGACAGAAGAGGTCTTGGAGGAATACTTGTCTCAGACTAATCAGCTGTCGTCACAGAGTTCAAATATGCTGGAAAACAGCACACCATCAAGACTGGGATATTCACAATTATCCACACTCCTAATGATGTTCCCACGTTAATTGTGCATGTTAAAACTGCACAAAAATGACATGTCCTGAATGAGCACAGGGACTCTGTGTTATCACCACTCACACATTGAAAAGAAATCAGTGCATTAAATGGAATTAATTCATACAGTTCAGTGATTCTGTAGAGTGCAAGATATGTGAACAAAAGTGGCACTTCATCAAAAATATATCTTTGAGTATCAAACACCCACTGCAGGCTTTGATTGTGGATATGTTGTAGTGCCCCTCTTCAGGAAGAGCAGAGGCTGTGATCAGCTGAATTTTTGTTGATTATAATGGTGACTAGCCTTTATAGCAAAAAAAGTGTCAAAACAGTGTTCAATACTTTAAAAATACACTGCACTGTAGATTTGGGGACTGATATTGCAGTCACATTAGTGTCCTCTGATGGCTGCAATATTTGGTACCTCACAATACAAAAGTGTTTGACTGAACCAGACATTGGCATAGTCACTATTCTAAAAACTATACCAGTACTGAGGCTAAAAGTTTGCCCTGGTGGTGGCGCTAGAGGAAAGACCACAAGATCATTAAACTGAAATGATTTTATCTCCTTAAGAGCATGAGTGCTCACCAAATGTCATAATTATCAGTTCATTACATTATGAGATTTCTTGTGTATGAAGTTTAAATTTTAGCTCAAGGCATGTTCAAAATATAAGCTGTTTATCCTCAGGGTAGCATGAATGTGCTCAGAAAATTTCACAGCAAGCTGCCCAAGTGGAAATTTGGGCCTAATAATGATGAAAGTGAAAAGGTCAGAGAGTTACCAGAAAGCATCATATCACTGAATAATTTATTTAGATCCCTAGCTTATACCTTCCAACTGCACCCCAAAAGGTCATGGTGGGAACCTTTTCCTGAACTAATTTTGCATTCCCTCACAATGTTTGGCAGAAGACCCTGGATTTACAAGATTTACAAGCAATTAATCTATTTTTACGTGCTGTAAAGAGTTTCTAGTCAGTCACAATAACCTGCCATAAACCATAGTGATCATAGACACAAATATAGGCCTAGCTATAGGTTTAACCATGCACGACCATAACCATAGCAGTAAGTAGTGTTTTAAGGCCTTACCTGCAGCCATACATGGCAAGCCAGAGCAAAGCGCTCATTCATTCTGGTGTCACTGTCTGGAAACATGGGAGAAAAAGCAACAAGTATTAGGAGGTAAAATGCAAAAGTCCCACTGTGAGCACCATCACCAGATAAAACAACAACATTTATTTACAGCTACAATGAAAATACAGCTGTTAATGTGTATTTTGTCACAGTATTTGCAGTAACTATTAAAAGTGACCACTTTCTATGTACTGTACAGTAAAAGCAGTGAAACCAATAGATGCTGCTGACATGTCATTCTAGTTTTTCAAGGTGACATGAATTTCCGCATTACTACCTTTCACTCTTCTTGACCTCAGCTCAAGTATAATTGCACCAGCCAGGCCTGTCCATTCAGTGTATATTGATGCCAGCTAGTTTCAGTTTTACTTCCTTCTCTCCCCTCCCCTCACACTCACTCCTTTCCATTATCTCCTCAAGCTATCTCAACCTTGCATTATACTCGATGTATCCACAAACACTAAGCCATTTCAGCAAACAATACCGGGCTGCATTTCAGCACGCCATTTACAAATATTAGCATTAATGCAAAATGTATTAGGGATAGATAAATGGAGATGAAGGTGGGTGAGTGTTATTCTCACTCACTGAACTCTTGCCAGTTAAACTATCTCTACAGTGTGTCAGGTTGAGTGGAAAGAACGAGCACAGAGAATTTTTATAAGGTGGAGTAATTAGGAAATTGGAGTCTGGCTTGTATGGACTTGTATGCAGGCTGAATAAAATAAACTGTGTGTCAGTGTGTGTTGCGCTGCCGTTGAAGTGGGCCGTGTCACTGACAGTAATTGTGATGAAGCTGAGTTAGAGATAGGGATGAAAGAGGTGGCTGTTCCTAAATGCCACTGCAGAGGATAACTTCAAGTTATGCAACCCATTTTCACTTAAGAAGATGTCACTATGGGACACATCCTCTCATGGGGGTCCCTCTGAGTCCAATCCTGTCTTGAAGGCATATCAGGGCAGTGCAGGTCTCTGTCTCAGAATCTTATTATCACCTGAAAAGTCCCAAATCCTTGTTCTACTGAAAAACTAATCTTGCAAAATATCTTTCTTTGCCCTTGGAGCATTAGGATTACATGTTTAATCTATAATTATCTTCTACTTAAATCAGTCACAATCTCATTATGGGACAAAATGCCTTGCTTGTCTGCGACTAGTTTCCCAAGGAGCCTGTATCTTATTCATGTCCCACACATTGAGCGAGTCTCAGTGATATCTCCTATTTAAATCCCAACAAATCAATTTGGAGAGGTGTACCTAGCCACTGCACAAATCTTTGAGACAGAAAACAAAACAATTGACACAAGTGGAGTAAGCACATGGGCGGCTCCAGCATAAACCTTAACTACTGCTTTCACAGTCAACCCGGGGCCTGAAGCAAGAAAACACAATCCATTTTTGTGAGAGGTGTCCAACAGGAGGGATGGAGACATTCTCAAGAGGCAGCAAGATAAATTTTTCCAAGAAAAGATCATCATCAAATGGTGTTTATTTTTTTTCTGAATTTCCTCTAATCATTGCTTTTTTTCATGTAATTACTGTATTTATGTACTGCAACATGCTGCTAAAAACGCCTACACAGATTGCCTGCACTGATGATGTGATGAGGGGTCACAAGTAGACATTGGTTTATATTTATAGGGGTCAAAAAACATCAAAAATAAACTAAGAGCAAGAAAAAAAGAACAGATATTACCATGGAAGTGATAGATGATCTATCACTGGCCACTGCTGGTGAACAGTTTTTATTTTGTGGAGCTTCTCTAAAATGAAATTCTGTGAAATTTTGCATTCTCAGACACAGAATAAAAACTTTTCTTGTTGTTGTGTTTGATGTAACTTTGTTCTAATTTCCTGTGTATAGAGTTTTTGAGGGAGTCTTCCTGTGCCTTCAGCTTGTGGCTCTGATGGTGCAAATTTCCTGAAGGAGCATCAAAAACGATTCACCCACCATGCCTGAATCATCCATCACACAATAGTTTTATCAGTAGTTTTAGCACCAACACAGTTTCCTGAAGGAAAGGCCATGGATCTAGAGGGGGCCAGAGTTGGTACACCAGGGGAATGCATTGCAATAGAAAGTTCGGGATGCAAAGTAAATGTTGTGATTATGTTGCAGAGGAAGATATGTTATAGTCATACCTTTCAGTCTTGCACCTCCTTGTACCTTCTTGTTAAACATGTAACGTGTTCATGAAATTATTCTGGTTACTTTGTATGAGGAGGTTTACCGTATATTCTTAAAGATGAAGGCCTTCAGATGATTGAAATATATTAAAGTAAAGGGGACTAAATTCATGAAAGCAGTGCCATCTCTTTTAAAGTGCCTAGTTTAATGAAATGCATTTGAAATGCATGCTTCAAATAATATATGAAATGTATATCCTTCATTATTTCAGTTCTACAGGCTAAGCAAAAACCAAAGTTAATGTAAGCAAGGTTCAATTTAGTTTTAGTCTGAAGTAGTTCATGTTGATGCCTTTACTGTCAAGAATACTCTAAAAAGTCTGTGACATTTAGGATATGATCCTCGGTAATTTGCACTGGGATAGTGTATGTCGGCATATCACAAAGCATTGATGGAAAATCTCCCTCAAATCCATGAAATCTGACATCACTGTTGGAATAGATGATGCAAACCTGGAGTATGAAAGTGAATCAAAAAAATCTTACTCTCCTTCTTCAGACATGTGCAATTCACCTTGTCACATTGCCACTATTTTTCTTTTTCTCCATTCTGAATCTTGTCAAAGTGTTTGCAGTTGTGAGTTGTGGGGATTGAAGAGTGAAAACAGTGTTATCAAGAAGCAATCTTGGCTCGATGGAGTGGGGATCTAGGCCACAGAAAAATGGGTTGGTGGCAAATAGTTGTCTGGGGAGACAGACAAACACTGTGTTGTCTGCTTGTATACAATGTGTAGAGTCAAATGTCTTTCACCTCTTGGGCAATTATACGGCTACACAACTGCTTCACTTCTGCCAATGATGAAATTAAAGTGTTATTTGATGGCCAGCAACAGTATCGCCACTCTATTAAATCAAAGCAAAACAGGGAATTGGCTGCTTTTCATCACAGGTTGCAATATCACCTCAAACCATTTGTTTTCTTTACTTTAGCCTTTATGTCATTTATGGGGTGACTTTGAGTCCTGGATAGACATTCTACAGTTGCAGTGGGCAATTTTGGAATTATATCCCCTCTAAACTGCAATCCAATGTCAGTGAGAATGGCACTTAATATTCTCAAACAGTTCATTACATTTCTGTCAATCTTCATTCTTTTCCCACTCGGCTATCAAGGTCACTGTGTTGCTGGCAGTGCACAGGTCCACTGATCACAGTCGGCCCCATTTGGCAGATAGTCAGGTGGCCAACAAAGGTGGCACTAGGACCTGTGGTGGCTGTTTAATGTCGGTAAACCCCCATGTAAATATTCCTGTTGCAAAGATAATTCATCCAGTCATACTGTATATTGCAGGATGTGCAGCAGTGTTTTTCCAAACACCAGCTACCATCGTCATGTATACTAATTTTAAAACATGTTCATTATATCTCAATTACACTGTCAGTGCGCAGCAAAATAGAAATCCCTGTACAGTTTTATGCAATACACTGATAGTTAATGATAAGTTTCAATGTCTGTGTCAGAGAGGAATTGTCACAAATCTACAGTAATTTGTACTGCATTATGTTGAAAGTAGTGGTGTAAGGTAACTAAGTACATTTATTCAGGTATTTTACTTGACTACAATTTTGAGATACTTGTACTTTATTTGATGCTAATATATACTCCTACTCCACTACATTTGAGAGGGAAATACTGTATGTTTCACTTCACTAACTTTAGTTGCTAGTTAGTCACTAAATATTTTAGATCAAATCAAATAGATCAAACTACCCACCAGTTTATAAAGTAATTATAAAGTAATTAAAATGAGCTCCACTTTGACCAGTGCAACATTAACATTTTAATGTGTTTATGCATCAGTAATAATGATCCAGTAATGTCTCTAACAGTAGCATGATGAATGCAAGACTTTTAATTTGTAATTGAGTATTTTTAAATAGTTGTAATGCTACATATTCAGTATTTAATTAAAGATTTGAATACTTCATCCAGCACTGATTGGAAGATGTTTGTGTTATATTTGTTCCCGCATATAGGTAAAAAGAAGTGGAGTATTAGAATAGACCTTAATTTAAATTTCATGCACATGTTTGTATGTTTTTTAGGGTTGTAAATAAGCTCTAGCAAAAGTGAACCAATTTTTCTTCATATTGTTAAGTCACCACAGAAACCACAATTCACTTTACATATGAAAAGACAGAAAATAATCTGTTAATTATCCGTTATTGTGAGAAAAACTATGAATAAACATTCCAGTTTATAATTTAGCAGCGATTTTCCCTCAGATAAAACAAACTGGGGATTAGTGGGCAAACTGAATGAAATGAGGCATAAGAAAATGCTGCTTTAAAGATGTTAAATTAATACATTATAAGACATTACAGTAAGACAAATTTAGAGGAACTATAGATGAGTTAATGAAATATACAAAATCCATGCTGATATAGAGAAGCGTAGCAGGTTGGTTATGTCATTATGCATATACAATATGCAAAGCACAGAATATTTTGCTAACACAGCACCAAAGTATGCTACATTCTCCCACACTAGAGAAAGATCCAGGAAGTGTTTTAGCACATACTTGAACAGCTAGATTACCAAGAGGGAAAAGTTGGAAAAACCCTGGGGCCACAGACCACCAGGGGCCCCAAAACATCCTGGTTCACTGCATGCCACTTGGTCGTTAGTAGCTGAATTAATTGCAACTTTGTTTGAGAATCTGGTTTTGCATTACTTAATCTTGTGGCCCTGTCTTGTATAAGGGCCCCAGGTGAAAATTTAGTTTTATCTTCTTTAGTATGTACTTTATAATGTGCTCACATGTTACATAATACTAAATTAGTGCTTAAATTATCATAAACTAACTGACCTGAACTAATATATTGTTCCAGCATAGAAGTACTACTGTGTGCCCTGTAAATGTTTGGTCCTTAATAGTTTAATCTAACCAAATATCAACCAAAGCAAACTGCAGTACCTACTAACAACCCTACACTACGCTTGCAGTCGGCTGAAATAAATTACCTCCTTGTTTACCTTGATGTTAGTTTGTCAGACAAACTCTTTTGCCATCCGACACTTTGTGCCATATGTGTTGGGTGAAATATCATTCTCACACCCCCACCCAGACCCCATGCCAAACCCATCTGGCTTCTTTTGCACACAAGCACTGTGGAAGTTGAAGTAGGGAATAGTCCACAGATACAATATATTACATGTTGCATTAACATCTTTCATCTAATCAGATAAAAATGTATGTAAACACATGTTGCAGTGCAATAGCTCCTTTTTCAGCCTCTATTTCAAGCTCTTGGGTACTTATAGGCCTCTCTATGTGCAATGCGAGCAGGCAGAGTCAATACTGTGAAATGTAATGTGAAAGCTATTGTGAAGCCATGCAAGTTATATTAATCATCAGAATGATACATTATGGAAAGAAGCAATTGCACTTTGAAGAATTTGAACCATAGTCTCTCAGAAAGTCATATAAAAGAAGGAGGAACATTTACTACTGTACTTATGTAACTGCTTAAATCAAAGACTGAGACCAGGAACATAATGCCAGGTTAATAGCAGTCTTGTGTGGGCCTGCGGAGGCTGCTGCTTTTTATATTCGTGCTGACCTCCGGACTCCTCTGCGTAGTAATGTAATCACAAATGAGTGCGATCCTTATTTTATGTTGGAAGATTGAATTGGACAGAATTTGAATGATTGAATTTGATATTTCATTTGATGAATGTTCAATACTGTCATCAAACATGGAAGCGAAAGCTTCTGGGAGCAGAAAATCATTGTCAACATCATCTTTAGAGGGCTTGTGTGTAGCAGACACATGGATATGAACAGTTCAGATAAGATAATGAAGAAGTAAGACTGGAAGAGAAACAGATCGTAAACATTAATGCAAATTTAAACTAATTCTGAAGCCAAATATGGAACATTATTCAAGCCCTTTATGTATTATTTTGTAATTTGTACAAATTGTGGAGCTGAAAAGCTAAATTTAAGTTAAGGTACAGTATTGTGATGACGCTTTTGCTGTGATATCCAGCCAAACATTGTTCAGACCCACAGAACTTTATTTTACTGTAAATTCTAGTGGAGATCACAGTTTCCAAAAATACCATATACGTCAAGCTGAAGAGCTGAAACAAGCAGATGAACATAATCATGTGAAATAAGATTTCAACTTTAAAGGAGAAATAAAAGAGGACAACTGTTTGTCAAGGGGTTAAAGTAAAGCAAACTGTGACATTTTGTTCTCGTCTGGTGTGCACCTTATATAGATTTTGTAGATATTAAAAGTAATCATGACATTGAAGCACAATCCTATCACTGCCAGTATCTATTCTGTGTGGACACACAAGTCCATGCATCTGTGTGCTTGTGTGTTTTTCTGCACACCGTGCTCCAGGAGGCCGGCTTCCAGCTGTCAGGGAGTGCA